>NC_134398.1:195441621-195617599 GCF_050003625.1 Haematobia irritans | reverse complement strand
AAAAATGGTTCTTATAAATCCAGAATCTGATATAGTCTTCATAGGTAAAATCTTTAAATTTATCTTCGGGAAGTTAAACTGCTCTGCTTGATCTGCCATCAAACACCCCTGAAATTTCAAAGGAAACCCTAATATTTGATTCATGGTGGTGGGTATTTAAGATTCGGCCCGGCTGAATCTTATAAAAAATTTTGTCAAAATTTTGTTTCTATAAAAAAGTTTGTCAAATTTGTATTTCTATAGAAAGTTTTGTCAAAACTGTATTTCTATGAAAATTTTTTTCAAAATTTTATTTCTATAGAAGCTATTTCTAACTGAAGCTAACACACCATTAAATTTTATTTCTATAGGAAATTTTGTCATTTCTATAAAAAAGTTTGTCAAAATTGTTTTTCTATACAAAATTTTGTCAGAATTGTAATTCTATAGAAAATTTTGTTTCTAAAGGAAATTTGTGAAGTACCGGATAGTTGGGTAGGAATATTTTCTAAAGTTTACCAAAAAATCATGATTTCTACCAATCAGTAAAAATCTAAAATTTTTGGTAGAATTCGACCAGCAGGTTTTGTGTTTCGAAGTCT
This sequence comes from Haematobia irritans, assembly GCF_050003625.1. Lineage (NCBI taxonomy): Eukaryota > Metazoa > Arthropoda > Insecta > Diptera > Muscidae > Haematobia > Haematobia irritans. The sequence continues at coordinate 195,617,018 of NC_134398.1, read as the reverse complement.
TTATCTTAGCCCGCAAGATTGTACAATAACAATTTTATATTTCTCCAATTTTTATACCCTCCATCATAGGATGGGGGTATATTAACTTTGTCATTCCGTTTGTAACACATCGAAATATTGCTATAAGACCCCATAAAGTATATATATTCTGGGTCGTGGTGAAATTCTGAGTCGATCTAAGCATGTCCGTCCGTCCGTCCGTCCGTCCGTTCGTCCGTCTGTTGAAATCACGCTAACTTCCGAACGAAACAAGCTATCGACTTGAAACTGGGCACAAGTAGTTGTTATCGATGTAGGTCAGATGGTATTGAAAATGGGCCATATCGGTCCACGTTTACGTATAGCCCCCATATAAAGGGACCCTCAGATTTGGGTTGTGGAGCCTCTAACAGAAGCATATTTCATCCGATCCGGCTGAAATTTAGTACATGGTGTTGGTATATGGTTTCTAACAACCATGCAAAAATTGGTCCATATCGGTTCATAATTATATATAGCCCCCATATAAACCGATCCCCAGATTTGGCTTGTGGAGCCTCTAAGATAAGCATATTTAATCCGATCCGGCTGAAATTTGGTACATGGTGTTAGTATATGGTCTCTAACTATCATGCAAAAATTGGTCGACATCGGTTCATAATTATATATAGCCCCCATATAAACCGATCCCCAGATTTGGCTTGCGGAGCCTCAAAGAGAAGCAAATTTCATCCGATCCGGCTGAAATTTGGTACATGATGTTGGTATATGGTCTCTAACAACCATGCAAAAATTGGTCCACATCGGTCCATAATTATATATAGCCCCCATATAAACCGATCCCCAGATTTGGTTTGTGGAGCCTCTAGGTTAGGTTAGGTTATGTGGCAGCCCGATGTATCAGGCTCACTTAGACTATTCAGTCCATTGTGATACCACAGTGGTGAACTTCTCTCTTATCACTGAGTGCTGCCCGATTCCATGTTAAGCTCAATGACAAGGGACCTCCTTTTTATAGCCGAGTCCGAACGGCGTTCCACATTGCAGTGAAACCACTTAGAGAAGCTTTTGAAACCCTCAGAAATGTCGCCATCATTACTGAGGTGGGATAATCCACCGCTGAAAAACTTTTTGGTGTTTGGTCGTAGCAGGAATCGAACCCACGACCTTGTGTATGCAAGGCGGGCATGCTAACCATTGCACCACGGTGGCTCCCTCTAAGAGAAGCATATTTCATCCGATCCGGCTGAAATTTGGTACATGGTATATGGTCTCTAGCAACAGTGCAAAAATTGGTTCATATCGGTCCATAAATATATATAGCCCTATTATAAAACGTTCTCCAGATTTGACCTCCGGACCCTCTTGGAGGAGCAAAATTCATCCGATCCGGTTCAAATTAGGAACGTGGTGTTAGTATATGGTCGCTAACAACCATACCAAAATTGGTCCAATCACACAAAAATTGGTCCATATCGGTTCATAATCATGGTTGCCACTAGAGCCAAAAATAATCTACCAAAATTTTATTTCTATAGAAAATTTTGTCAAAATTTTATTTCTATAGAAAATTTTGTTCAAATTTTATTCGGTTCATAATCATGGTTGCCACTCGAGCCAAAAATATTCTACCAAGATTTTATTTCTATAGAAAATTTTGTCAAAAGTTTATTTCTATAGAAAATTTTGTTAAAATTTTATTTCTGTAGACATTTTTGTCAAAATTTTCTTTCTATAGAAAATATTGTGAAAATTTTTATTTCTATAGAAAATTTTGTGAAAATTTTATTTCTATAGAAAATTTTGTTAAAATGTTATTTCTGTAGAAAATTTTGTCAAAATTTTATGTCTACTTTGTCAAACTGAATTATATACGTATTGGATCGATCTTTTTTGATTTAATATATACCACGTATGGACCTACATACAATTTAGAAGATGGTGTTAGGAGATTTTAAGATACCTTGCAATCGGCAAGCGTTACCGCAACTTAAGTAATTCGATTGTGGGTGGCAGTGTTTAGAAGAAGTTTCTACGCAATCCATGATGGAGGGTACATAAGCTTCGGCCTGGCCGAACTTACGGCCGTATATACTTGTTAAATCTGATTTTCTACACAGAGCTTAATTATTTAATGTATTTATCATAAAAACTTGACAATAATTTATTGGAGATTTCTGTGAGGAATATAAGTTTAAATTGTGGATTTTAGGGAACAAAAGCATTTCAATACGGGGACAATAGGTAACATAAACTGCTAATAGCTTAACTCCTGTGTATCACAATGGACTGAATAGTCTAAGTGAGCCTGAAATTTAATCGGGCTGCCTCGTTAACCTAACTCCTGTGTAACACCCACTGCAAACCTTAGTCCTCCAAATACACTACTGAGTGCTCAACTCCTCCACTCCTGCACTATTGGGAGATTAACTCCTCTATACAATATACAGTTGTTGTTGCACAAAAAAAATGTCAGCTATTCCCAATAAATTATGTTAACATTATAACGTAATCATGCAACCACAACAAATTTTTATCGATAATTTAATTTGTATTGACCTACCGATTCTTGCTTACCTTGCCACTATTATGGTGTTTCATCTCACCGCAATGAAGATTTATTTATGACGTTATGGTTACTCCATGATTTTCCGCAAATGAACAAGAGAATATTTTTAGATTGAATATTTGTAGGGTGATGCATTTAACCTGATTTAAAAATTAAATTAAAAAAAGTATAAATAAATTGTTCAACAATTAATACTCTCAAGAGGTGGGCGTGCCTAAATAATTGTTAGGTACACCCAGAGAAGGTGATTATGATCTCCCCAAACATGTTTTCGATGGATGATAAAATAATAGCGGGGTCTTGTACACAATCTATTGATAATTTTTGCGTTAAAAATAGAATCAATTAAATTTTCATTAAAATGAAAATTTAATTGATTGCAAAAAAAAAATTATCAGTTATCCAATTCCTGATTACGATTATCTTACAATACACAACATAATAAATTCTTTAAAAGCTTAGCGACTATCCCTATTTCAGCTACTCATATGGTCGCTTCGAAGAAAAAGAGAAAACTATGAGCTAGTATAGTAAAAAACTTTCATCCCATGAATATTCAAAAATAAAACAAAGATATAATGCCATGCCATAGCAGTCGGCCCAGAAACTGAATCTGAGGTTGAAATGAAAAAAAAACCTATTCATAAATTCATATGTGCAGATGATATGCATGTAAAGGGAAAAAACAAAAAGATGAAGAAGGTGTAGAAGAGAAGAGAAAATATGTTAGAGTAGATAAAATAATAACTCAAAGTAAAGGTGTGTAATTAGCATAATGTGTGCTCGTTTGCACGTAAATGCCATAAAAACTCAAAACTATAGTAGAACAAAACTTGACAAAACTAGAAAGGGGGAGATGTGAACACAAACAACAAAACAGCAGAGAAAATCCTCTAGCATGGTACTCAGAGAACATAACCACAACGACCTTAACCTCTTTTGGAGTTTTTTTTTCTCCTTGACAATAACATCAGATATGCTTGTACACCGTCTGTCCGTCTGTCTGTGTCACCTCCCAGGCTCATGCATTTCACTGCAATGAAGTGCTTTAATGGGAAGATCTTAGTGTAAATACACAGGAAACTTTAAGGATTCGCAAGCGCATTTATTAACTACATCTATTTTCCAAATAAGGGAGATTCGTTTTATAGCAAAATGTTAAAGAAAAGAAAATTATTTTAATAGTCTGCCATAGGAAAAAGGCATAAAACAACTTGCAAAATAGTTTGAATAAAGAATGAAAAATGCAATAAGAAAAGATTTTAGAAAGAACATGTTCAGCTAAAACTTTTCCTTCTCTTAGCCCCGTTTTTTTTTGGGGGGGGGGTTTTTGTTTTTGTTCTTGTCTCTTTTCCAATTCGAAATTTCCATCGTTTGGTTGCCCTAACATAGAAAAGTTTTACCAAACTCTGGCAAAGTATTTCCGCGGTAAATTCATCGTTTCCATACACTTCATTACTTTTGTCTGTCAGATAAGAACACAGATATAAATGTTGTGAAGCAATCACGAATAGCACCAGCAGCAGGAGCACCAGTCACCAATCGACTGGATGACTGGCAAATGTGTAAATGAGTGATTCCATAGTAAATAGAAAAAATGATTTCGAAAAAATTAATTCTTACTCCAAATTCCAAAATGTGCTATACTCAAATTTTAACCGATATGGATGATATTTTGTAGACTTGAGGACTACGAAAAAATACTGCTACTTTTGAAAAGGATTAACTGGTAAATGAAGATATTATTGATATCCATGCACGCAAAAAAATAATTCTTTCCTCCCAAACGAAATTTTAGACAAACAAAGTTCGTTTCTCATTTGTTTTTCGCTGTAACGAAGTGTATTTGGAAGAAAAGTACATACTTTTTGTGATAAACGTTTATTCTTTTCCAGGATGTAAAAACAATTTCATAAAGACAAACTCAAAAAACATTGTTTTCTTGCTAATTTCATTTTCCCTCACATCTTTCTCACATCCACGAGGTTTTTTTGTTCTTAACACCTTTTCCTGTAATACCAACAATGTAGAAGAAATTATACGATTTTATAAATTTTTAAAATTTTTTTACCTTTCGCCTGGACGGAGAATCGAACCGCGGACCATGCACTTTGTAAGCCAACACACTAACCACTGAGCTATGTACCTGTTATGGTCATCAATAGATAAATGTCCATATAAGTTATATTTATATAGCATAGCTTGCGGCGCCCACGAACTGAATAAACAAAGTTTATTTAACAGAAACAAACATTTAGGTTGGCACCGTGGAGCAGTGGTTGCTACGTCCGACTTGCATGCCAAGGGTCGTGGGTTCGATCCCTGCTTCGACCAAAGTTTTTTTTGTTTTGTTTTTTTATTTTTACATATATTCCAGATATGTTCGGAAGATTCCGAAAAAATGTTCAACAAAACATGTGTCTTATTAAAGACCTAATGTCAGAAAAGAACAGTGTTTGATATAAACGAAATGGACTGTGTTGTTGTTTCAAAAATAACTTTTTTTATTGAAAAAATAATAATTTTGTAACAAACGAATTTTTTTGGTGATAAAAGTTTAAAATTTTCGAAGCAATTCAAAAAACTCTAACAAAAGAAAAACGTTTTCGGTACACGTTTTCCAAACGTTTTTTTTTCTTTGCGTGTGTACAGATCGGACCATCGGGAGCTATGTCTTAAATTGAACCGATTTGGATCAAATTTTGTTCACACACCAACAATGTTAATTGTTCTTCCTGTGCAATGTTACACAGAAAAAGTATATAAGGCCGTAAATTCGGCCAGGCCGAATCTTATTTACCCTCCACCATGGATTGCGTAGAAACTTCTACCAAAGACTGTCATTCACAATCGAAATACTTGGGTTGTGGTAATACTTACCGATGGCAAGGTGTCTTAAAACTTCTTAATATCGTGTTCGATATTGTAAGTTAGTCCATACGTGGTATATACAGGTAAGTCTACAAATAATTACGGACCCATAGAGACTTTTGCACGGTAATTAGAGAGCCAGCATTGAAATATTGGGGTCGCTTTATATGGGGGCTTTGTACTCAGAAAAAAATTCCACGAAATTTTTTTCAATTAAAGTCTTAATTGAGTTTCAAAAAAATATTCAATTTAAAATTAAATTGATTCAAAAAATTTTTTAATTGAAACAAAAATCAATCTTAAAAATTAATTGAAAATCAATTAATTTTTTAATTGACTTTCAATTAATTTTTTAATTGATACTATCATTTCTGTGATTGAAAAAAAAAAAATAATTGGATCAATTAATTTTGTGATTGAAGACAAAAACATTTTTTTGTGTGTACAATTATGAAACAATATGTACCAATTTATGTGTGATTGCGGATCGGTTTATCTGAGGGCTATATATAACTATAGACCGATATGGACATATTTTGGCATGGCTGTTAGCGGCCATATAATAGAACAATGTACCAAATTTAACTGCATTGGGAGAAATTTGCTCCTCCAAGAGGCTCCAAAACCAAATCTGGGGAACGGTTTATATGGGGGCTATATATAATTATGAACCGATATGGACCGATTTTGGCATGGTTGCTAGAGACCATATACTAACACCATATACCAAATTTCACCTGGATCGGCTGAAATTTTCTTTTCTTAGAGGCTCCGCAAGCCAAATCGGGGGATCGGTTTATATGGGGGCTATATAGGTTAGGTTAGGTATAGTAGCAGCCCGATATTTCAGGCTCACTTAGACTATTCAGTCCATTGTGATACCACAGTGGTGAACTTCCCTCTTATCACTGAGTGCTGCCCGATTCCATGTTAAGCTCAATGACAAGGGACTTCCTTTTTATAGCCGAGTCTGAACGGCGTTCCACATTGCACTTAGAGATGAAACCCTCAGAAATGTCACCAGCATTTTTTGGTGTTTGCGCGAAACTGGGTTTGAACCCACGACCCTGTGTATGCCAGGCGGGCATGCTAACCATTGCACCACGGTGACTCCCTATATATAATTATGGACCAATTCCTGCATGGTTGTTTGTTACTATATACCAACACCATGTACCAAATTTCAGCCGAATCGGATGAAATTTGCTTCTCTTAGAGGCTCCGCAAGCCAAATCGGGGGGATCGGTTTATATGGGGGCTATATATAATTATGGACCGATGTGGACCAATTTTTGTATAGTTGTTAGAGACCATATACTTACATCATGTACCAAATTTCAGCCGGATCGGATGAAATTTGCTCCTCTAAGAGGCTCCGGAGGTCAAATCTGGGAATCGGTTTATATGGGGGCTATATATAATTATGGACCGATATGGACCTATTTGTGCATGGTTGTAAGAGACCATATACTAACACCGTGTACCGAATTGTAACCGGATGGGATGGATTTTGCTCCTCCAAGAGGCTCCGCAAACCAAATCTGAGCGTCAATAGTCTAAATGAGCCTAAAATTATGGGATGCCACTATGCATAATCTAACTTACATACAAAAATTTTTTTCTGATTCAATCACGAAATTAATTGACCCAATTAATTTTTTAATTGAAATGTTTTCAATCACAGAAATGATAAATTTGTCATTCCGTTTGTAACACATCGCTCTAAGACTCCCTAAAGTATATATATTCTGGGTCGTGGTGAAATTCTGAGTCGATCTGAGCATGTTCGTCCGTCCGTCCGTCTGTTGAAATCACGCTAACTTCCGAACGAAACAAGCTATCGACTTGAAACTTGGCACAATTAGTTGTTATTGATGTAGGTCGGACGGTATTGCAAATGAGCCATATCGGTCCTCTTTTACGTATAGCCCCCATATAAACGGACTCCCAAATTTGGTTTGGGGATCCTCTAAGAGAAGCAAATTTCATCCGATCTTGCTGAAATTTGGTACATGGTGTTAGTATATGGTCTCTAGCAACCATGCAAAAATTGGTCCACATCGGTCCATAATTATATATAGCCTCCATATAAGCCGATCCCCCGATTTGGCTTGCGGAGCCTCTAAGAGAAACAATTTTCATCCGATCCGGCTGAAATTTGGTACATGGTGTTAGTATATGGTCTCAAACACCCATGCAAAAATTGGTCGATAACGGTCCATAATTATATATAGGCCCCATATAAACCGATCCCCAGATTTGACCTCCGGAGCACCTTGGAAGAGCAAAATTTTTCCCATTCGGTTGAAATTTGGTACGTGATGTTAGTATAGGGTATCCAACAACCATGCAGGAATTGGTTCCTATCAGCCCATAATAATATATAGCTCCCATATAAACCGATTCCCAGATTTGACTTCCGGTGCCTTTTGGGGAAGCAAAATTCATCCGATCTGGTTGAAATTTGGTACGTGGTGGTAGCATATGATATTTAACAACCATGTGAGTTGAAATTTGTGGATGAGTCTTTCGTAGAAGTTTCTACGCAATCCATGGTGGAGGGTACATAAGATTCGGCCTGGCCGAACTTACGGCCGTATATACTTGTTCATAACTCAATTTTTATACCCTCCACCATAGGATGGGGGTACATTAGGTTAGGTTAGGTTAGGTGGCAGCCCGATATAACAGGCTCAGTCCAGCCCGATATATTGCTATTCAGTCCATTGTGATACCACAGTGGTGAACTGTGAACATGGGGATATATTAACTTTGTCATTCCGTTTGTAACACATAGAAATATTGCTCTAAGACCCCATTCTGGGTCGTGGTGAAATTCTGAATCGATCTGACCATGTCCGACCGTCCGTCTGTCTGTTGAAATCACGCTAACTTCCGAACGAAACAAGCTATCGACTTGAGACTTAGCACAAGTAGTTGTTATTGATGTAGGTCAGATGGTGTTGCAAATGGACCATATTGGTCCACTTTTACGTATAGCCCCCATATAAACGGACCCCCAAATTTACCTTGCGGATCCTCTAAGAGAAGCAAATTTCATCCGATGGTGCTGAAATTTGGTACATGATGTTAGTATATAGTTTCTAACAACCATGCAAAAATTGGTCCACATCGGTTCATAATTATATATAGCCCCCATATAAACCGATCCCCCGATTTGGCTTGCGGAGCCTCTAAGAGAGACAAATTTCATCCGATATTGTTGAATTTTGGTACGTGGTGTTAGTATATGGTCTCTAATGACCGTGCAAAAATTGGTCCACATCGGTCCATAATTATATATAGCCCCCATATAAACCGATGACCAGATTTGGCTTGCGCAGCCTCTAAGAAAAGCAAATTTCATCCGATCCGATGCCAAAAATTGGTCCACATCGGTCTATAATTATATATAGCCCCAATATAAACCGATCACCAGATTTGACCTCCGGAGCCACTTGGAAGACCAAAATTCATCTGATTCAGTTGAAATTTGGTACGTGGTGTTAATATATGTCCTCAAACACCCATGCAAAAATTGGTCGAAATAGGTCCATAATTATATATAGCCTCCATATAAACCGATCCCCAGATTTGACCTCCGGAGCCCCTTGGAAGAGCAAAATTCATCCGATTCGGAATGGTTCATATCAGTCCATAATTATATATAGCCCCCATATAAACCGATCCCGAGATTTGGTTTTGAAGCCTCTTGGAGGAGCAAATTTCATCCGAGTCAGTTGAAATTTGCTACATTGTGCTAGTATATGGCCGTTAACAACCATGCCTAACTAGGTCCATATCGGTATAGCCCTCAGATAAATCGATCCCCAATCACCCAAAAATTGGTCCATATCAAGTTCATAATTTTATATAGCCCCCATATAAGCGACCCCCATATTTCAATTCTGGCTCTCTACGTACCGTGCAAAAGTCCATATCGATTCGTAATTATTTGTAGACGTACCTATACATACCTTATTTGTCTAATATGTACCACGTATGGACTAACTCTCAGTTTAGAAAACGATGTTAAGAAGTTTTAAGATAACACAACCCAAGTAATTCGATTGTGGACGACAGTCTTTCGTAGAAGTTTCTACGCAATCCATAGTGGAGGGTACATAAGATTCGGCCTGGCCGAACTTACGGCCTTATATACTTGTTTAGTTTAATATATATCACGTATGGACTTCCTTGCAATTTAGAAGACGGTCTTAGGAAGTTTTAAGATACCTTGCCATCGGCAAGTGTTACCGCAACCCAAGTAATTCGATTGTGGATGACAGTTTTCAGTAGAAATTTCTACGCAATCCATGATGGAGGGTACATAAGGTTCGGCCTGGCCGAACTTACGGCCGCATATACTTGTTTGTTTTTTTTTTTTTTTTTGACCTTTCAAAATTTAAATGGAATTTCCCGGATTGCAGTTAATATGGGTGCATTAGAGCGCAAACTACCCACTACTACAATTCCAAGGACTATGGAATAGGACATGATATTTAGATTGAAGTGGTTCATCTCTTTCATTTCATTTTCTTCACAGAATATGGAATAAAAATTGGTATCATTTGTTTTTCCTTCATGGAAAATGTGTTCCGTTCAGTTATTCTTTGGCCAAAAACTTACATGGAAATGATGTTTCCAACTTTTGGTAATATACTTTTATTTTTATTTCTCTCTTATGTTTATAGTTGCACACTTTCAGAGAGCTGTATTAGTAATATTTTTGGGAAATGATGGGAACATCCTTTAAACGTTATTATTAAATAGATTAAAAATTTACCATAAAGCAGAATACTACTTCATATAAGTGTAATGTTCATACTTATATATCATTATCTGATAATTATTCGAATAAAAAATTAGACAAAAGAACATATGACATTTAATTAAAAAAAATTGATTTGAAAATCAGAATATACATATTTAATTTGACCTAATAAAAATATTAAATTTAGGGCGCGCAAGTTACCCAATTGGTTTTTTATTTAATTTAGTACGCGAATCTTTGTAAAAGTCGTACATCTTTGAAAGAAGGCATATTTCCTTAACCTACAGAAAAATATTTTTGAGTTAAAGAAATAATCTTTAAAGTAAATGAGATGTTGAGTCATTGGACAGTCGGAAGCTCGGCATGGCCGAATCTTATGTGTCCGCACCCGGGAATTGCGTGTTCAATTCTTCTTAAAACTGTAATTTACAATCGACTTACAAACACACCATATGAACAATGTTAATAAGATTTAAGATACTGTGCGAACCGATTACACCGATTAACATTGTCTTCTTAATTTTCTATATGGTGAATATATTATATCGATATGGGCTCATATGGTATCAGAAGCCAGAGCTTTACCTCAATTTTGTTGAAATTTTGCACTACATGTACAATTAGTAGTGTCGGCAAGTATGCCAAATTTTATTGAATTCGGTTCAGATATAGATATAGCTCCCATATATATCTTTCGCCCAGAAGTCAGACTTTTATACTGATTTGCTTGAAATTTTGTACAAGGAGTACAATTGGTAATATAATAAAGCGTGCTAAATTTTAATGAAATCTGTTCAGATTTAGATACAGCTGCCCTGTATAGTTTTCGCCCGATTTGAACTCATATGACCACAGAAGCCAATGTTTTTCTCAAAATTGGTTCAGATTTAAATGTTTCGTATAAGTTAGTGCATATGTTTGCAACACCCAAATGGAGACGTATGGTGTCTTTGGTAATATTGCTCAGGGCAAGCCCCTGAGTCGATCTAGCCATGTCCGTCTGTCCGACCGTCTGTCTGTGAATACATTTTTGTGATCAAAGTCTAGGTCTCAATTTAAGAGCCACCGTGGTTAGCATGCCCGCCTTGCATACACAAGGTCGTGGGTTCGATTCCTGCTTCGACCGAACACCAAATTGTTTTTCAGCTGTGGATTATCCCACCTCAGTAATGCTGGTGACATTTCTGAGGGTTTCAAAGCTTCTCTATGTGGTTTCACTGCAATGTGGAACGCCGTTCGGGTTCGGCGTTCCATTGTCATAGAGCTTAACATGGAATCGGGCAGCACTCAGTGATAAGAGAGAAGTTCACCAATTTGGTATCACAATGGACTGAATAGTCTAAGTGAGCCTGATACATCGGGCTGCCACCTAACCTAACCTAAGTCCAATCGACTTCAAATTTAGCACAAGTAAAACCCTAATGATTTTGGATGAATTTAGATATATAGTTCAGATTTAGAAATAGCTCCCATATATATCTTTCGTCCGATTTACACTCATATGACCCCAGAGCTCAAATTTGTAAGCCGATTTAAGTGAAATTTTGCACAGGGAGTAGAATTAACATTGTAGCTGCCGAATTTGGTTGAAATCGATGCAGATTTAGATATAGCTCCCATATATATGTTTTTGTGATTTCGGCAAAATTGGCCAAAATACCCACATTGTCCTTGTAAAATCGCCACTGCTAAGTCGAAAACTTGTAAAAATGACTCAGATTTGCATATATTTTTAATACGTATCTATCGACCGATAAATAAATACACTTTCGAAAAGTTGCCTAAAAATTGCTTCAGATTTAATTGTTTTCCATATTTGTTTACTTTTGTTCCACCACACACTCAAAAAAAAGTGAACTCTATATTTCACTAAAGCTGATTTAATTCTCTTTTAGTTCATGTAATTATTATGTATTAAGAAAGTTTCCATGACTTTAATAATTTTTTGCGTACGTAAGATAACTTAACTAAAGCAAAGGAAAAAATTATATACAAAAGAAGTATAAAGATGAACGTGTCTCCCACAAAATAGTTCCGAATTTCTTAATATTTGTAAATTTTTCCAATCATGATCTTCGTATGGCACTAAAGACATTTTTGCAATTTTTAACTCCCATTTTTTCCTTCAAACTACGAAATTTTCTTTAATAAGTGAAAAATAATAATTTTGTCTAATAAATTTTCTTGAGTTTGTCGAACATTTTTTACTTATTTTTGTACAATCGGCATGACGTCTGCCTTTATAATATAGTTTAGTTAAAATTTTCTACAGTTAATCAAATTTTTCTAAAATTAACTAAAATTTTCTTTCCTGGTGGGTTCACTGTTTTTTCAGTGCAGGGCATTAGACGAATTAAATTTTAAGTAACATAGATTTTGTAGAAGTCTAACAAATTTTGTCCTGATCGAGTCTGATTTTGTGGGCCAACCTTTATATGTCGCACCCAACACATTTGACGGATTTGGTATGGTATTGAAAATGTGGATCTACATAGTGGTGCAGGGTATAATATAGTCGGTCCCTCCCGACTTTAGACTTTCCTTACTTGTTTTTGATATCAAGATCACTTTTTTATACCCTCCACCATAGGATGGGGGGTATTTTAACTTTGTCATTCCGTTTGTAACACTTCGAACTATTGCTCTAAGACCCCATAAAGTATATATATTCTGGGTCGTGGTGAAATTCTGAGTCGATCTGAGCATGTCCGTCCGTCCGTCCGAACGAAACAAGCTATCGACTTGACACTTGGCACAAGTAGTTGTTATTGATGTAGGTCGAATGGTTCTGCAACTGGGCTATATCGGTCCATTTTACGTATAGCCCCCATATAAAAGGACACTCAGATTTGGCTTGCGGAGCTTCTAAGAGACGCATATTTCATCCGATCCGGCTGAAATTTGGTACATGGTGTTGGTATAGGTTCTCTCACAACCGTGCAAAAATTGGTTCACATCGGTCCATAATTATATATAGCCCCCATATAAACCGATCCCCAGATTTGGCTTGCGGAGCCTCAAAAAGAAGCTTGTTTCATCCGATCCGGCTGAAATTTGGTACATGATGTTGGTATATGGTCTCTAATAACCATGCAAAAATTGGTCCACATCGGTCCATAATTATATATAGCCCCCATATAAACCGATCGCCAGATTTGGCTTGCGGAGCCTCAAAGAGAAGCATGTTTCGTCCGATTCGGCTGAAATTTGGTACATGATGTTGGTATATGGTCTCTAATAACCATGCAAAAATTGGTCCATATCGGTCCATAATTATATATAGCCCCCATATAAACGGAACCCCAGATTTGGCTTGCGGAGCCTCAAAGAGAAGCATATTTCATCCGATGCGGCTAAAATTTGGTACATGATGTTGGTATATGGTCTCTATCAACCATGGAAAAATTGGTCCACATCGGTTCATACACGCAAAGAAAAACGTTTTTCTTTTGTTAGAGTTTTTTGAATTGCTTCGAAATTTTTAAACTTTTATCGCCAAAAAAATTCGTTTGTTACAAAATGTTTATTTTTTTAATAAAAAAAGTTATTTTTGAAACAACAGCACAGTCCATTTCGTTTATATCAAACACTGTTCTTTTCTGACTTTAGGTCTTTAATAAGACACATTTTATAGTTCAAAATTTAATATACTAAAATGTTGAACATTTTTTCGGAATCTTCCGAACATATCTGGAATATATGTAGGTTAGGTTAGGTTAAAGTGGCAGCCCGATTAAGATTCAGGCTCACTTAGACTATTCAGTCCATTGTGATATGGAATATATGTAAAAAACAAAAAAACTTTGGGGTCGAAGCAAGGATCGAACCCACGACCCTTGACATGCAAGTCGGACGTAGCAACCACTGCTCCACGGTGCCAAACTAAATGGTTGTTTCTGTTAAATAAACTTTGTTTATTCGGTTCGTGGGCGCCGCAAGCAATGCTATATAAATATAACTTATATGGATATTTATCTATTGATGACCATAACAGGTACATAGCTCAGTGATTAGTGTGTTGGCTTACAAAGTGCATGGTCCGCGGTTCGATTCTCCGTCCAGGCGAAAGGTAAATAAATTTTAAAAATTTATAAAATCGTGTAATTTCTTCTACATTGTTGGTATTACAGGAAAAGGTGTTAAGAACTAAAAAACCTGGTGGATGTGAGAAAGATGTGAGGAAAAATGCAATTAGCAAGAAAACAAAGTTTTTTTAGTTTGTCTTTATGAAATTGTTTTTACATCCTGGAAAAGAATAAACGTTTATCACAAAAAGTATATACTTTTCTTCAATACACTTCCTTTCAGCGAAAAGCAAATGAGAAACGAACTTTGTTTGTCTAAAATTTCGTTTGGGAGGAAAGAATTATGTTTTTGCGTGTAGTTATATATAGCCCCCATATAAACCGATCTCCAGATTCCCCAACAGTGCGAGAATTGGTCCATATCAGTCCATAAGTATATATAGCCCCCATATAAACCGTTCTCCAGATTTAAACTCCGGAGCCTCTTGGAGGAGCAAAATTCATCCGATCCGATTCAAATGAGGAACGTGGTGTTAGAATATGGTCTGTAACTTCCATTTAAAAATTGGTCCACATCGGTTCACAATTATATATAGCCCCCATGTAAACCGAACCCCATATTTGGCTTGCGGAGCCTCTAAGAGAAGCAAATTTCATCCGATCCGGTTCAAATTTGGAACATGGTGGTAGTATATAGAACATTTTGTCAAAATTTAATTATATAAAAAATCTTGTTAAAATTTTATTTCTATAGAAAATTTTGTTAAAATTTTATTTCTATAGAAAATTTTGTCAAAATTTAATTCTATATAATATTTTGTTAAAATTTTATTTCTATAGAAAATTTTGTTAAAATTTTATTTCTATAGAAAATTTTGTCAAAATTTTATTTCTATAGAAAATTTTGTCAAATACCACCACGTATGGACTTACTTACAATTTAGAAGACGGCGTTAGGAGGTTTTAAGATACCTTGCCATCGGCATGCATTACCGCAACTCAAGTAATGCGATTGTGGATGGCAGTGTTTAGAAGAAGTTTCTATGCAATCCATGGTGGAGGGTACATAAGCTTCGGCCTGGCCGAACGTACGGCCGTATATACTTGTTAATGGTTGCATTTCTATGAGCTATTGGAACATTTAAAAAAGGAAACACAAAAAATTGAAAAAAAGCAAATATATACAGCAGTAAGTGCGGCCAGAGCTAATCTTATGTACCCTACACCATTTATTGCGTAGAAACTTCTACGAAAGATTGTCATCAACAATCGAATTAATTGGGTTGTGGTATCTTAAAACTTCTTAACATCGTTTTCTAAATTGTGAGTTAGTCCATTCGTGGTATATATTAGACAAAAAGGTATGTATAGGTAAGTCTACAACTAATTACGAATCAATAGGGACTTTTGCACGGTACGTAGAAAGCCAGAATTGAAATATGGGGGTCGCTTATATGGGCTATATACAATTATGAACTTGATATGGACAATTTTTTGTGTGATTGGGATCGATTTATCTAAGAGCTATATATAACTATAGACCGATATGGATCTAGTTAGGCATGGTTGTTAATGGCCATATACTAGCACAATGTACCAAATTTCAACTGACTCGGATGAAATTTGCTCCTCCAAGAGGGTCCAAAACCAAATCTCGGAATCGGTTTATATGGGGGCTATATATGATTATGGACTGATATAGACCATGGTATGGTTGTTAAATAATATTTAAATAATATTAAATAATATTTATTTCAAGTCGATAGCTTGTTTCGTACGGAAGTTAGCGTGATTTCAACAGACGGTCGGACGGACATGCGTAGATCGACTTAGAATTTCACCGCGACCCAGAATATGTATATTTTATGGGGTCTTAGAGCAATATTTCGATGTATTACAAACGGAATGACAAACTTAATATACCCCCTTCCCATGGTGGATGGTATAAAAAACAGACAAAAAATACAAAAATAAATTTACTTTTGCTAGTTACATATAAAAACATAACAAATTTAAACATTTACCTTGTTAGAATTACTCATTTTATCGTCAATAAGCTTAACTATTAATTACACACTTATATCTAAAGAAACACAAACTGTATGACTTCTTTTCTCATTAAGCATGATTCCATTTTTTGTCATAACATACTCGAGAACTTTGCAAATTCCCGAAACTCCCGCTAAATGTTCGAGTATTCTCGATTATCCCGTTTCACCAAATGCAACCGAATGTTTGCTTGCGACCGACAATGGAAACAAATGCACAACTTCAATGATGTGACGTCACAACAACATTCACTCGATACTGAATTATTGGGTGTGATTCAAACCATGTCTCATTCATACATTTACATTCATTCGAACCGATTCGGTCAAGCCAGTGTTCTCATTCTATTCATTCGATCAATGAAGATTATTCAGTCTTCTCGAACCGTTTCATGAGTTCAGTTGTGTGCGCTATGAATGAATGTTCTCATGCAATCCTCTATTAAATATCATATACTAACATTACGGGAATCACCGTGGTGCAATGGTTAGCATGCCCGCCTTGCATACACAAGGTCGTGGGTTCGATTCCTGCTTCGACCGAACACCAAAAAGTTTTTCAGTGATAAGAGAGAAGTTCACCAATGTGGTATCACAAAGGACTGAATAGTCTAAGTGAGCCTGATACATCGGGCTGCCACCTAACCTAACCTAACATTACGTACCAAATTTCAACCGAATCGAATGAATTTTGCTCTTCCAAGTGTCTCCGGAGGTCAAATCTGGGGATCGGTTTATATGGCGGCTATATATAATTATGGACCGATTTCGACCAATTTTTGCATGGGTGTTTGAGGCCATATATTAACACCACGTACCAAATTTCAACCGAATCGGTTAAATTTTGCTCTTCCACGAGGCACCGGAGGTCAAATCTGGGGATCGGTTTATATGTGGGGGCTATATATAATTATGAACCGATGTTGACCAATTTTTGCATGGTTGTTAGAGACCATATACCAACACCATGTACCAAATTTCAGCCGGATCGAATGAAATTTGCTTCTCTTAGAGGTTCGGCAAGCCAAATCGGGGAATCGGTTTATATGGGGGCTATATATAATTATGGACCGATGTGGACCAATTTTTGCTTGGTTGTTAGAGACCATATACTAACACCATGTACCAAATTTCAGCCTGATCGGATGACATTTGCTTCTCTTAGAGGCTCCGCAAGTCAAATCTGTGGATCGGTTTATATGGGGGCTATATATAATTATGGACCGATGTGGATCAATTTTTGCATGGTTTTTAGAGACCATATACTAACACCATGTATTAAATTTCAGCCATATCGGATGAAATTTGCTTCTCTTAGAGGATTCGCAAGCCAAATCTGGGGGCTATACGTAAAAGTGTACCAATATGGCCCATTTGCAATACCATCCGACCTACATCAATAACAACTACTTGTGCCAAGTTTCAAGTCGATAGTTTGTTTCGTTCGTAAGTTAGCGTGATTTCAACAGACAGTTAATATACCCCCATCCTATGGTGGAGGGTATAAAAAAAACAATGCAAGAATTTTTTATTTGAATCGATAGTACGGTCCGCATAATTTAATGTTTGAAGATTATTGCATGCAAATGTTGACCTGCGCCTCATACGGTCCAATAACTCTATTGTTACGCGTGCTGTGTGTCATGTCGTTGGTTGGTAAAGCTACAAAGTACTCTAAGAAATAGAGGTCAAAATCTTTGGTTTTAGGACATATTTTTTTTTTGTTTTGAGTGTAGAATACCTCATTTCATAACACATAATTTCCTTAAAGTGTAGCTTTCAACATATTTATGAATATTATGTTTGCCTAGCAATGTCTTCTTAATTTCTATAAATTTTGTACAGGACAAAACAGGCCTGTGGTAGAATTTCCTATGTGTTGTCTCACAGAATCAATTTTAGTTCCGAAACGATAATAAAACAAGATGTACTCGGTATTTGAAATTTCAAAAGTTTTGTGACATCCCTTAAACATTGAAAAAAGTCAGCTAGAAGTTATGTCAGTGGAAGCAATAAAAAAAAATAAACCTATTGATCTATTTATTGAAATGCATATAAAAGTAAACACAAAACACAAATATCCAGCATCCATTGTAAATAGAATTCACACTGCAATGTGATGATGATGATGATGATGATGATGATGATGATAATGGCGTTGCATTCATCACAATCGAATCGAATGTGTGTTTGATAGAGGTGTTTGTAACCATTTCTTGTTTTCAATACTATTCCTGTTTTATGCAAAGGAACTTGAGTTTGGTTTTTGTTCAATACTTAAATGGGTTACACGGTAGGTCGACCATAAAGTTAAGGAAAATTTTTTATATCGGAGGTTTTTTTTTTTTGAACTGAAACAATATCGATCACATTAATCGTTTTATACACCCAGAGAAGGAATATGATCACCTCAAACGTGTTTCAAGAACAAAATTTTATTTTTGGATGGTGATCATGTAACATTTTTATCGCAACCATATTATTTTCTCGGGAATTATTTATCGGTTTTCAGAAAGCATTTTATGTTTGGAGAGAAAACAACATTTTTGTGATTATCATGTTACATGGTCACTATCCAAAAATAACATTTTGCTCTTGAAACATGGTTGAGGTGATCATATTCCTTCTCTGCGTGTAGGACTTTGACAAATGCGTCACGGACTTGAGGATCCAATGCAACTTGGACTTTTTCTTTTTGAGCTGTAAACTTTCGGGGGAAAAAAACGCGTCGCCAACAAAGTAATGCAATTTTTCTTTTTGGATCCGGAAGTGGTGCTAACATAAATTGGATGAATTTAACATGGGCTTGTCATAGGACGGATGTGCACCATTTCAACAGACGTTGCACTGAATTTGCACCACTTCTTAAGGTGTGATCCGAATTCTGTGTTTTCGATGTCAATTAAAAAATGTTGTAACATGTTGCCAAATAAATAATTTTTAGAATATTTTTGGATTTTTAATACATTATTTTGCTTATCTGTAACGTTTACTATCAAATATTTTTGAAAATTAGCAAATTTTCTACAATGGAGTTAGGATTTTTTCGGCAAAAATTAAATAATTTGTACCATCTTGTAAATTCTTAATTTGTTTTTATCCTCTTTAAAAGAAAAAAAAAATTAAATTACATTAATTACAATTTTAAATGCAAGCTAATTGTACATGCACTGTTAGAAAATTATGTTTTTCATATGTTCCGATATAAACAAAATGTGTTTCAGGCACAATTTTTAAACACAATACATTTAAGTACAAACAAGTAATGTTCCTAAACTAACACAAAATGTTTGGGACACATATGTTAATATGTTAGAATATATTATGTTTGGGGCATGAATATTTCATAAAAATAATATGTGTGAATGCAAACATATATAAATTTACAAATTTCGAGTAAACATATATATGTTGGGATACTTTATTCAGAGAGAGACAGAGAGAGAGTTAGTATAGAGAAAGAAATAGAGATGGAAACCGGGAGGGTTGAATAAAAAGATATCAACATCACACAGCGAGAGAATGAAATGAGAGCAATTTCTGTGAAACCGCTTGTATGTTGTCTCGGAAAACTGTTTCATGATAAGGCCAAAAATTTAATATGCTTAAGTCTAAATATTATTTAATTTGAATATTAGAATGAATATTCGGAACCAAGAGAATAGACATTTGAAAAAAAAAACAGCATATTTGTATTACAGAAAAAGATGGGAAGAACTCAAATATTTCGTGGAAGTGAAAATTATGTGAGGGAATGAGCACAATCTTCTTTGGGGAATTATTCCAAGCATATACTATTTTTGGACTCAAAATGCTTCCAAACATATAATATGCTCACATAAAACGAACATATTAATGTTTCGGCAGTATCCAATAATATATGTGCTTCCTGCAAAATATGTTTGGAACATATGTTAGAGAAGCGATTTTTTTTGAGGGTGTGAAGATTATGGAATAGGTATTATTATGCTATTGAAAAGAAAATGCCAGATACCCATCTTACAAGCCTGACTATACATATGTTTCAGTGTTGGCTAATCCACATTTCCATAGTCTCTAGTAAGATCTGGCTGGATGGAAATGTGGATTAGCCAACACTGAAACATATGTATAGTCAGGCTTGTAAGATGGGTATCTGGCATTTTCTTTTTAATAGCATAATATTACAAATTCCTTAATCTACATGTCCAATTAGCTCGCATTTAAAATTGTAATTAATGTAATGTAATCGATGTGGACGAAAAACCAGCCTGCGTTGATATCAGGCTAACATTAAAATAAAAAAAATTAAATTTCCCATTAAATATATGAAAAAAGCGAGTTACAGAAAAATTGACTCAAATGGACTTCCTGTGCAGTTAAAATAAAGAACATCTTAGGGAGGAAATTTTTGGAAGTGCTTTTAAAGTTGTGCTTTGAGAAGAAATTCCAATTTTTTTGCTGGGATATTCTTAAGAACTAAGCCGATTCAGTTTGTATTAAAACATTTTGAGCATGTTTGAGATATGTTAATCTCTGGAGACTAACATCTGAAAATATATGAACATTATAACAAGTATATACGGCCGTAAGTTCGGCCAGGCCGAAGCTTATGTACCCTCCATCATGGATTGCGTAGAAACTTCTTCTAAACTCTGCCACCCACAATCGAATTACTTAAGTTGCGGTAACGCTTGCCGATGGCAAGGTATCTTATAACCTCCTAACACCATCTTCTAAATTGTATGTAAGTCCATACGTGGTATATATTAAATCAAAAAAGATCGATCCAATACGTATATAATTCAGTTTGACAAAGTAGACATAAAATTTTGACAAAATTTTCTACAGAAATAAAATTTTAACAAAATTTTCTATAGAAATAAAATTTTCACAAAATTTTCTATAGAAATAAAAATTTTCACAAAATTTTCTATAGAAAGAAAATTTTGACAAAAATGTCTACAGAAATAAAATTTTAACAAAATTTTCTATAGAAATAAACTTTTGACAAAATTTTCTATAGAAATAAAATCTTGGTAGATTATTTTTGGCTCGAGTGGCAACCATGATTATGAACCGATATGGACCAATTTTTGTGTGATTGGACCAATTTTGGTATGGTTGTTAGCGACCATATACTAACATCACATTCCTAATTTGAACCGGATCAGATGAATTTTGCTCCTCCAAGAGGCTCCGGAGGTCAAATCTGGAGAACGTTTTATATGGGGGCTATATATAATTATGGACCGATATGAACCAATTTTTGCACGGTTGCTAGAGACCATATACCAATACCATGTACCAAATTTCAGCCGGATCGGATGAAATTTGCTTCTCTTAGAGGCTCCGCAACCCAAATCTGGGGATCGGTTTATATGTGCGCTATATATAATTATGGACCGATGTGGACCAATTTTTGCACGGTTGCTAGAGACCATATACCAATACCATGTACCAAATGTCAGCTGGATCGGATGCAATTTACTTCTCTTTGAGGCTTCGCAAGCCAAATCTGGAGATCGGTTTATATGGGGGCTATATATAATTATGGACCGATGTGGACCAATTTTTGCATGATTGTTAGATACCATATACCAACACCATGTACCAAATTTCAGCCGGATCGGATGAAATATGCTTCTCTTAGAGGCTCCACAAGCCAAATCTGGGGATCGGTTTATATGGGGGCTATATATAATTATGGACCGATATGGACCAATTTTTGCATGGTTGTTAGAGACCATACACCAACACCATGTACCAAATTTCAGCCGGATCGGATGAAATATGCTTCTCTTAGAGGCTCCACAAACCAAATCTGGGGATCGGTTTATATGGGGGCTATATATAATTATGGACCGATGTGGACCAATTTTTGCATGGTTGTTAGAGACCATATACCAACATCATGTACCAAATTTCAGCCGGATCGGATGAAGTTGCTTCTCTTTGAGGCTCCGCAAGCCAAATCTGGGGATCGGTTTATATGGGGGCTATATATAATTATGGACCGATGTCGACCAATTTTTGCATGATTGTTAGAGACCATATACTAACACCATGTACCAAATTTCAGCCGGATCGGATTAAATATGCTTATCTTAGAGGCTCCACAAGCCAAATCTGGGGATCGGTTTATATGGGGGCTATATATAATTATGAACCGATATGGACCAATTTTTGCATGGTTGTTAGAGACCATATATCAACACCATGTACCAAATTTCAGCCGGATCGGATGAAATGTGCTTCTGTTAGAGGCTCCACAACCCAAATCTGAGGGTCCCTTTATATGGGGGCTATACGTAAAAGTGGACCGATATGGCCCATTTTCAATACCATCCGACCTACATCGATAACAACTACTTGTGCCAAGTTTCAAGTCGATAGCTTGTTTCGTTCGGAAGTTAGCGTGATTTCAACAGACGGACGGACGGACGGACGGACGGACATGCTTAGATCGACTCAGAATTTCACCACGACCCAGAATATATATACTTTATGGGGTCTTAGAGCAATATTTCGATGTGTTACAAACGGAATGACAAAGTTAATATACCCCCATCCTATGATGGAGGGTATAATAACAAAGCGATATTGATTTGTTTGAAAACACTTTTTCGTCACGGAACGGAACGGAGTACCTTTTGTTAACATTGTCCATTGAGCCTCTTATAAAGACAGACTCATAAATTTATTCTCCTCCAAATGTTGTCGCTGCATTGATACTTTTTTGGGCTACGGTACTCATAGTCAATAACAACTGCAATCCACACAAACACCTGTTTCACCCTGTGAGGTTATTCAAGAGCGAAAAATAACCTCATAAAAAATCAAAATTTCGATGAAAATCATTGAAAAATTAAAATTTTTAAATGAAACACTTATTTTGCCCGCACCACCTTAAATATGTGTTCCTGACATATTTAAGTTGCCACACTAACACCTGAACTATTGGTTATTTTAAAGCGAAATGGACCCCCCCTAATAAACCAAAATGTCAATGGAACTCGTTCAAAAAAGCACTTTTTTTTAAATGGAACACTTATTTTGCCCATATCACCTTAAATATGCGTTTAAGAAACGGTTTCCATAATGGGTAGAATTCTACCAAAAATGGTAGATTTTTTATTATTTGGTGAATGCTTGATAGAATGCTTGATATCTTGATAGATTTTGAAAAATATTTCTCTCCAATTAAGAGGTACTTTAAAAATTTTTATACAAATTAAATTTTGAGAAAATTTTCTATAGAAATAAAATTTTGAGAAAATTTTCTATAGAAATAAAATTTTGAGAAAATTTTCTATAGAAATAAAATTTTGAGAAAATTTTCTATAGAAATAAAATTTTGAGAAAATTTTCTATAGAAATAAAATTTTGAGAAAATTTTCTTCAAAAATTTTTGTTTTTTTTAGAAAATTTTCTATAGAAATAAAATTTTGACAAAATTTTCTATAGAAATAAAATTTTGACAAAATTTTCTATAGAAATAAAATTTTGACAACATTTTCTATAGATATAAAATTTTGACACAATTTTCGATAATGATAAAATTTTGAGAAAATTTTTTATAGAAATAATATTTTGGGTAAATTTTCTATAGAAACAAAATTGTGACAACATTTTTTTGATAAAAATAAAATTTTGATAAAATTTTCTATACAAATAAAATGATGAGAATATTTCCGATAAAATAAAACTTTTAGAAAATTTTCTATAGAAAAAAAATTTTGAGAAATTTTTCTGTAGAAACAAAATTGTTAAAAAATTGTCTATGGAAATAACAGAAAAACATTTATAGAAAAAAAAAATTTTTAGAAATTTTTATGTAGCAATAAAATTTTGAAAAAATTTCCTATAGAAATAATATTTTGACACAATTTTCTATAGAAATAAAATGTTGACAACATTCTCTATAGAAATAACATTTTGACAAAGTTTTCTGTAGAAATAAAATTTTGACAAAATTTTCTATAGAAATAATTTTTTTTAAAAAATTTCAATATATATTAAATTTAGAGAAAATTTTTTATAGAAATGAAGTATTGGGAAAATTTTCTGTAGAAGCAAACTTTTTCGATAAAAAATAAAATTTGTCAAAATTGTATTTCTATTGAAAATTTTGTCAAAATGTTCTTTCTATAGAAAATATTGTCAAAATTTTATTTATATAGAAAATTTTGTCAACATTTTATTTCTTTGGAAATTTTTGTCAAAATATTATTTCTAAAGAAAATTTTCTTCAAATTTTTTTTCTACAGAAAAATTTGTCAAAATTTTTTTTCTATACAAAATTTTCTCAAAATTTTATTTCTATAGAAAATTTTGTCAAAATTTTATTTCTATAGAAAATATTTTCCAAATTTTTTTCTACCGAAAAATTTCTCAAAAAATTTGTTCTATAGAAAATTTTGTCATAATTTTATTTCTATAGAAAATGTTGTCAAAATTTTATTTCTATAGAAAATTATGTCAAAATTTTATTTCTTTAGACAATTTTGTCAAAATTTTATTTCTATAGAAGAATTTATAAAAATTTTATTTCTACAGTAAAATTCTAAAAATTTTTGTTTCATAAAAAATTTGTCTTATTTCTATAGAAAAATTTCTCCAACTTTTATTTTACAGAAGATTCTTTCCAAAATATTGTTCTATAGAAAATTTGCTCAAAATTTTATTTCTATCGGAAATATTCTCATAATTTTATTTGTATAGAAAATTTTCTTTTTATGGAAAATTTTCTCCAAATTTTAATTTTCTGTAGAAATAAAATTTTTATAAAATTTTCTATTGAAATAAGATAAATATTTTTATAGAAATACATTTTTTAGAAATTTTTCTGTTACATAAAATAAAATCGATAAAGATGAAATTTTAAGAAAATTGTTTATAGGAATAAAAAAATTTTCTATAAAAGCAAAATTTTGACAAAAATTTTAAATAAAAATAAATTTTGAAGAAAATTTTCGATAAAAAAAAAATAAAATTTTGAGAAAATTTTCTATACTCGTACAAATAAAATTTTGAGAATATTTCCAATAAAAACAAAATTTGGAGAAAATTTTCTATAGAAATAAGATAACGGTTTTTATGAAATCAAATTTTTAGAAATTCTTCTGTAGAAATAACATTTTTATAAATTCTTCTGTAGAAATAAAATTTGGAGAAAGTTTTCTATAGAAATATAGTGATTTTTGTTAAAATATTATTCGATAGAAAATTTTGACAAAATTTTCTATCGACAAATATTTTGAACAAAATTTTCTATAGAAACAACATTTTGACAAAATTTTCTATCGAAAAATATTTTAACAAAAATCTCTATAGAAATAACAAGTAAGGAAAGTCTAAAGTCGGGCGGGGCCGACTATATTATACCCTGCACCACTTTGTACATCTAAATTTTCGATACCATATCACATCCGTCAAATGTGTTGTGGGCTATACATAAAGGATTGTCCCAAATACTACATACATTTAAATATCACTCGATCTGGATAGAATTTGATAGACTTCTACAAAATATATAGACTCAAAATTTAAGTCGGCTAATGCACTAGGGTGGAACACAATGTTAGTAAAAAAAAATATCGGAAACATTTAAATCTGAAGCAATTTTAAGGAAACTTCGCAAAAGTTTATTTATGATTTATCGCTCGATATATATGTATTAGAAGTTTAGAAAAATTAGTCATTTTTACAACTTTTCGACTAAGCAGTGGCGATTTTACAAGGAAAATGTTGGTATTTTGACCATTTTTGTCGAAATCAGAAAAACATATATATGGGAGCTATATCTAAATCTGAACCGATTTCAACCAAATTTGGCACGCATAGCTACAATGCTAATTCTACTCCCTGTGTAAAATTTCAACTAAATCGGAGTTAAAAATTGGCCTCTACGGTCATATGAGTGTAAATCGGGCGAAAGCTTTATATGGGAGATATATCCAAATCTGAACCGATTTCAAGCAAATTTGGCACGCATAGTTACAACGCTAATTCTACCCCCTATGCAAAATTTCAACTAAATCGGAGCAAAAAATTGGCCTCTGTGGCCAAATGAGTGTAAATCGGGCGAAAGCTATATATGGGAGCTATATCTAAATCTGAACCGATTTCAACCAAATTTGGCACGTATAACTACAATGCTAATTCTGCTCCCTGTGCAAAATTTCAATTAAATCGTAGCAAAAAAATGGCCTCTGTGGTCATTTGAGTGGAAATCGGGCGAAAGCTATATATGGGAGCTATATCTAAATCTGAACCGATTTCAACCAAATTTGGCACGCATAGTTACAATGCTAATTCTACTCCTTGTGCAAAATTTCAACTAAATCGGAGCAAAAAATTGGCCTCTGTGGTCATTTGAGTGTAAATCGGGCGAAAGCTATATATGGGAGCTATATCTTAATATGAACCGATTTCAACCAAATTTGACACGCATAGCTATAATGCAAATTCTACTCCCTGTGCAAAATTTCAACTAAATCGGAGCAAAAACTTGGCCTCTGTGGGCAAATGAGTGTAAATCGGGCGAAAGCTATATATGGGAGGTATATCTAAATCTGAACCGATTTCAACCAAATTTGGCACGTATAACTACAATGCTAATTCTGCTCCCTGTGCAAAATTTCAATTAAATCGTAGCAAAAAATTGGCCTCTGTGGTCATTTGAGTGGAAATCGGGCGAAAGCTATATATGGGAGCTATATCTAAATCTGAACCGATTTCAACCAAATTTGGCACGTATAACTACAATGCTAATTCTGCTCCCTGTGCAAAATTTCAATTAAATCGTAGCAAAAAATTGGCCTCTGTGGTCATTTGAGTGGAAATCGGGCGAAAGCTATATATGGGAGCTATATCTTAATATGAACCGATTTCAACCAAATTTGACACGCATAGCTATAATGCAAATTCTACTCCCTGTGCAAAATTTCAACTAAATCGGAGCAAAAACTTGGCCTCTGTGGGCAAATGAGTGTAAATCGGGCGAAAGCTATATATGGGAGGTATATCCAAATCTGAACCGATTGGGCTGATATTTTGCAAGTTTTTCGAGACTAATAAAATATTCGGATGTACGGAATTTGAGGAAGATCGGTTGATATACACGCCAATTATGACCAGATCGGTGAAAAATATATATGACAGCTATATCTAAATCTGAACCGATCTGAACCAAAATCAATGGGGATCGTCTCTGAGCCGAAACAGGACCCTATGCCAAATTTTAGGACAATCGGACTAAAACTGCGAGCTGTACTTTGCACACAAAAATACATCAACAGACAGACAGACGGACAGACAGACAGACAGACGGACATCGCTAAATCGACTCAGAATTTAATTCTAAGACGATCGGTATACTATACGATGGGTCTCAGACTTTCCTTCTTGGCGTTACATACAAATGCACAAACTTATTATACCCTGTACCACAGTAGTGGTGAAGGGTATAAAAATTTTAACAACAAAATTTTCTATAGAAATAAGAGAAATTTTTTTTTGAGAAAACATTTTTATAAAATCTTCTATAGAATTAAATATTGGTAGTTTTTTGGTAAAATTTTCTACAAATTTTGGTAGATTATGTTTGGCTCGAGTGGCAACCGTGGTTCTAGAACGAAAAGGACCTCAATTCGTGACCACTTCCAAAAATCGAAACTTCCATGAAAATCGTAGAGAAACTCAAATTTTTAACCCTGGACAGTCATCGTTCGTCAAAATGACGACGCGTAATTTCATTTTCGATTTAAAATGCATTTTAGTCGATTTAGTCGGAAATCATAAATTTTAGTTATACTAATTGAACTATTTTGGGAATTTTTATTTTATACTAATTAAACACAAATAGAATAAGAAAATAAAGTCAATTTTGGTTCTCATTTTTGCTTACGATGTAAATTATAGCGTCTTGAAATAAGCCGTAGTCAAAATGACGAAGGATGACGTTAGTGTACAAAAAATAAGGATGACTTTCCAGGGTTAAATAGGAAAATTGTATGCGTCCTAGAATGAAAAGGAACTCAATTCGTGAATACCCAAAAAAATTTAAATTTCGATGAAATCTTTGAAAATTAATTTTGTCATTCCGTTTGTAACACATCGAAATATTGGTCTAAGACCCTATAAAGTATATCTATTTTGGGTCGTTGTGAAATTCTGAGTCGATCTAGGTTAGGTTAGGTGGCAGCCCGATGTATCAGGCTCACTTAGACTATTCAGTCCATTGTGATACCACTTTGGTGAACTTCTCTCTTATCACTGAGTGCTGCCCGATTCCATGTTAAGCTCAATGACAAGGGACCTCCTTTTTATATCCGAGTCCGAACGGCGTTCCACATTGCAGTGAAACCACTTAGAGAAGCTTTGAAACCCTCAGAAATGTCACCAGCATTACTGAGGTGGGATAATTCACCGCTGAAAAACATTTTGGTGTTCGGTCGAAGCAGGAATCGAACCCACGACCTTGTGTATGCAAGGCGGGCATGCTAACCATTGCACCACGGTGGCTCCCCTAAATCGATCTAGCGATGTCCGTCTGTCGGTTCGTTCGCCCGTTCGTCTGTTGAAATCGCGCTAACTTCCGAACGAAACAAGCTATCGACTTGAAACTCGGCACAAGTAGTTATTATATATGTAGGTCGGATGGTATTGTAAATGGGCCATATTTGTCTACTTTTACGCATAGCCCCCATATAAACGGAACCCCACATTTGGCTGGCCCACAATTATCATACCATTTAAATTCATTCATTTCAAATTGGAAAACTTTCGCTAAACCTATTGTAGTCTCTGTAGAAACTACATAAGTTGGGGTTTTTGTTTTCATTTGTAGGAGAAAGGAAAACAGGATAAACATGCTGTGTTTTTATTGTACGAAGTAGTATGCAGTTTAAAGGCGAATATTGAACACAAGAAGAAGACCACATATACATATAAACAAACGTTAACATAGTATGTATATTCCCACTATACTTCATTTCTTTGCAATGTTTTTTTTTCCTTCACCGAATTGTGGATGTGTTTTATGGAAGTGTTTGTGGTAGGTAAGCATGAGGAGGTTTTCAGTATTACAGCCCTATAGGAAAATGCATTTCTCATCATATACACTTTAAAGGGGAGGAGATGAAGCGGATATGTTTTTTCACCTTTGTTCTTCGTGAACTGTTGTTTGTTGTGCCCCCCTCCTCGTTTGTGTTTATTTTGCCAATGCCACTCAACATGTATAGGGCGATACCACCTATCTACTCAAAAGCAATACTGCAAAAAAAAGTATTGCAATAGGTGTTGTTTATAAACAAGTGTTGCAGGCATATTGAAATGTTCGATATGGGTCATGTAGCTCGCAAAAAAAAAAAATGCTGATTTAAATCAGGACATTTTACTATTATGTTTGTATGTAGAAAGTCCTTTGCACGAATGAAAAACTGCAATAGAATAGAGAAAGCGTCAGTTTATTTAGTATGGAGGAGGTTAGGTAAAAACACTGTTTAATATTGAGTTCACTTTTAAAATACACACCCATTTTAGTTGCTCTTTCTTTCATAACAAAATTTTGGGCATATTGGATTCCAATTCGATTTTAAAGATTACTCCATATCACACTGAATTGGGTGAAGATAATCCGTTCGAAATTTGCTATACCTATTTAAACCGACTAATTCCTTCAAATTTTTGTATGATTGTTATAGGACACATACCAAGATCACGTACCAAATTTCAATCGGAACGTATGAAATTTGCTCTTCCAAGGGGATTCGGATATCAAATCTGTGGGGTCGGTTTATATATTTATACTTAAATGTCATCTTATATAAAGTCCAATTGCAATACTATCCGTCTTCCATGAATAACAGCGTTAAGTTAAGTTAATGTTTCGTTCGAAAGTTAGCCTAATTTGAACAAATGGACTGAAGGGTGGATATCGCTAAATTGACTCAGAATTTCGCCATGACTTTTATTGGGTCTGAGATCTATTTTTCGATATGTTAAAAACGAGATATTGGAAATATTTAAAACTCAATTAAGATTTTAATTTAAAATTTAAAATATTTAAATTAAATTTAAAATTGAACACAAATGACTTTTGGTAAAAATAAAATTTTCATGACATTTTCTATGAAAATAATACTTCGACCAAATTTCCTACAGAAATAAAATTTCGACGAAAGTATTAACAGAAAAATATTTTTTTTTAATTTTTCTATAGAAATAAAATGTCGATGACTATTTTGATACAGAAACAAGTATATACGGCCGTAAGTTCGGCCATGCCGAAGCTTATGTACCCTCCACCATGGATTGCGTAGAAACTTCTACTGAAGACTGTCATCCACAATCGAATTACTTGGGTTGCGGTAACACTTGCCGATGGCAATGTATCTTAAAACTTTCTAACACCGTAATATATACCACACCAGCGTAACCCGGCCCGCTTCGCTGCGCCTTCCGAAGTGTTTTTGTAGGAACATTTTGCGTTAACTTAGTCAACCATATCCTTCGTGCTGAAAACAAATTCGAAAAGATTTGAATTCTTTCAAATCTTTTTCGTTTATAGATACAAATACGGCGGATATGCATATGTAAAACGGTTCGTCTTAAAAAATGTCGGGGAGACGGTGTACCTTTTCCTCAAAATTTTTTAAATAATATTCTGTATTCAAGTAGTTGGACAATCTTCTATATTTCTTGTGAATTTTAAGTGTGGTTTATCAAGGAAAGATATCCTTCTCCTCAACATATCTGAAAATTAAGCACTATATTATAATAACATACAAAGAATTACTGTTTCTCATCCAAAAAATCGGAAAAGGCAAAAGTAGTAAAAAATTTTACCACATTAACATTTGATAAAATGTGGGAAAATGATGCACCCTCTACGTTGGCTGCCAATTTCATGTAAATTTAAGTTCTTTACTAAAAAGAAGTCTGGCAGAAGCTTGTTCAAAAATCATAAAATTATGTACCGAGTTCCCATTTACGGACAACCCTCTACTTTCAATTTAAAAAGGACAAAAGGGAACCCTCTCCCCACCTTCGCACCACTCCGACCTGATATCGGACTATGACGTACCCCTATATTAATTTCTCAACTACTCAATGGTCCATATAAATTCTATCGAAGTAAATCGACAAAGTTTATTCAAATTTTCCTCTTCCCCAGCCAGATATCGAAAAATCAAATACTAATTTAAAAATCATGTATAAATTTAATCACCTCCTCCTACGTTCCCTGTAAATTTCAAGTAGATCGAAGATGTTTAAATTTTGCTCTATTGTTTTAAAGGGACGTCACTTTCCCCGATACAATATCGACAAACACCGTAGTGAATAGCACCCCTAATCTTCCCTGAAAATTCTTGAAACTTTCCTTCAAGTGTGGGGCAAGGAAGGTTGCCTCTTCGTTCATAACCTTCCCCCACTGCCTATGCAAATTTCAAGAAAACTTAAGAATTGTTGTTTTTTGCAGTTTTAGAGGAGGACCCCCTCCCCGACTAAATATCGAAAGTGATGTAGCGTATCTTTTGTAAAAGTCCCAGAAAATGTCAAGCAAATTATAAGCTTAAAAAGGCGGCCTCTCTTCCGTCCAAATATCACAAAATCAGGTATCAACTATTAATGTCGTAACCTCTCCACTGTGGTATCACAATGGACTGAATAGTCTAAGTGAGCCTGATACATCGGGCTGCCACATAACCTAACCTAACCTTTCACCAGTCCTCTGTAAATTTCAAGTAAAAGTATAATTGTTTCTCTGTATGTACTTAAGAGAAGCGGATGTCTCCCTATGCCCTTTTATTTTTATTAAAAAATCGAGAACCTGATATAAATTTCATAACCCATTTTTTCCGTAAAATTTCAGTCGGGAGAGTTTAGTTTTGTTTGTACTTTCAAACAAAAAAATTCGGGCAAAGGGGTGGTCCCCCTCCCCGACCAAATATCGAAAAATAATGTAGCGGATTTTTGTCTAGATGCCAACCCCAACATTCAATGAAAATTTCAAGCAAATCGCATAATTTTGTTCCAAGTTTCAAAAAGTAAGGCAAGGGGGAGGTCCCCCTCCCCATCTACATATGAAATCATCGGGTACCCCATATTAATTCCATAACCTCACCGCATATTCTCTGTAAATCTCAAATAATTTAGAGAAGTTTAGTTTTTTCACTGTACATTAAAAAAAGTCGAACAAAGGAGAGGCCCCCTCCGCCACCAAATATCGAAATATTAAGTAGCGGATCTTTATCTAGATGCCAACCACAACCTTCAATGAAAATTTCAAGCAAATCGGTCAACTTTGGTTCAATTTTCAAAAAGTCCGACAAAGGGGAGGTCCCCCTCCGCGACCAGGTGTCCAAAAATGAGGTACCCTATTTTCACCACATGAACGGACCCTACGATCTCTGAAAGTTTCAAGTAAATCGGTTCAGCCGTTTCGGAGCCAACTCGGTACATACAAACAAACAAACAAATAAACAAACATAGATTGAATTTTATATATATAGATAGTCCATACGTGGTATATATTAAACTAAAAAAGGCCGATTAAATACGTATATAATTAAGTTTAAAGTTTCTATAGAAATAATATTTTGACAACATTTTCTATAGAAGTAAAATTTAGAAAAAATTTTCTATAGAAATAAAATTTGGAAAAAATTTTCTATAGAAATAAAATTTTGACAACATTTTCTATAGAAGTAAAATTTAGAAAACATTTTCTATAGAAATAAAATTTTGACAAAATTTTCTATAGAAGTAAAATTTTGACAAAATTTTCTATAGAAATAACATTTTGACAATGTTTTCTATAAAAATAAAATTATGGTAGATTATTTTTGGCTCGAGAGGCAACCATGATTATGAACCGATATGGACAAATTTTTGTGTGATTGGGGATCGGCTATATATAACTATAGACCGATATGGATCAATATTGGCATGGTTATTAGCGGCCTTATACTAACACCAAGTTTCCAATTTCAACCGGATCGGATGAATTTTGCTTCTCCAAGAGGCTGCGAAGATCAAATCTGGGGATCGGTTTATATGGGGGCTATATATAATTATGAACCGATATGGACCAATTCTTGCGTGTTTTTTAGAGACCACATTCTAACACCATGCTCCAAATTTCAACCTGAGCGGATGAATTTTGCTCCTCCAAGAGGCTCCGGAGGACAAATCTGGGGATCGATCTATACGGGGGCTATATATAATTATGGACCGATATGGACCAATTCTTTCATGGTTATACCATACCATATACTAACACCACGTACCAAATTTCAACCGGATCGGATGAATTTTGCTCCTCTAAGAGGCTCCGAAAATCAAATCTGGGGATCGATCTATATGGGGGCTATATATAATTATGGACCGATATGGACCAATTTTGGCATGGGTGTTAGAGACAAAATACTAACACCACGTACCAAATTTCAAGCGGATCGGATGACTTTTGCTCCTCTAAGAGGCTCCGGAGGCCAAATCTGGGGATCGGTTTATATGGGGGCTATATATAATTATGAACCGATGTGGACCAATTTTTGCATGGTTGTTAGAGACCATATACCAACACCATGTACCAAATTTCGGATGAAATTTGGTTCTCTTAGAGGCCCCGCAAGCCAAATCGGGGGATCGATTTATATGGGCGCTATATGTAATTATGGACCGATATGGACCAATTTTTGCACGGTTGTTAGAGACCATATACCAACACCATGTACAAAATTTCAGCCGGATCGGATGAAATTAACTTCTCTTAGAGCAATCGCAAGCCAAATTTGGGGGTCCGTTTATATGGGAGCTATACGTAAAAGTGGACCGATATGGACCAATTTTTGCATGGTTGTTAGAGACAATATACTAGCACCAGGAACCAAATTTCAAGCGAATCGGATGACTTTTGCTCCTCTAAGAGGCTCCGCAAGCCAAATCGGCGATCGGTTTATATGGGGGTCATGTGTAATTATTGACCGATGTGGACGAATTTTTGCATGGTTGTTAGAGACCATATACCAACACCATGTACCAAATTTCAGCCGGATCGAATGAAATTGGCTTCTCTTAGAGGCTCCGCAAGTCAAATCGGGGGATCGGTTTATATGGGGGCTATATATAATTATGGACCGATGTGGACCAATTTTTGCATGGTTACTAGAGACCATATACCAACACCATGTACCACGTTTCAGCCGGATTGAATGAAATTTGTTTCTCTTAGAGCAATCGCAAGCCAAATTTGGGGGTCCGTTTATATGGGGGCTATACGGAAAAGTCGACCGATGTGGCCCATTTGCAATACCGTTTGACCTACATCAATAACAACTAATTGTGTCAAGTTTCAAGTCGATAGCTTGTTTCGTTCGGAAGTTAGGGTGATTTCAACAGACGGACAGACGGACATGCTCAGGTCGACTCAGAATTTCACCACGACCCAGAATATATACTTTATGGGGTCTTAGAACAATATTTCGATGTGTTACAAACGGAATGACAAAGTTAATATACCCCTATCCTACGGTGGAGGGTATAAAAATTGCAAAAATTAATTTTCGAAGAAAATTTTCTATAGAAAAATTTTTGAAGTATAATTTTTATAGAAAATTTCATGAAAATTATTTCTTTCATGCATGACGGGGATGCTAACATAACCACGGTGGCTATCTGGACAATGAGTAAGAGTATAAGCCGAATTAAACGGTTCATATATAGTGATGGGCTACAAAGTGATGCAGGCTATTATTTAGCCAAATCTTCCCGACTTTATACTTACCTTACTTGTTTTGTATTTCTTAAGTGAAGGTTACAATGTCACCTTTTCAATACCATATGGTATGTGAATGGTAGTACCGGAGTCTACCTCCGACTCCATCGGCATGTATTGCCACTAATATGAATAAACATTTTCCACTATCCAATTTCTTCTGTTTGCCATTGTTCAATATCCTCAAACTGTGTTTCTCTCAAATTCAATATCGTTAAGATTTTTGATTTTATGCGCAAATTTGTCATCGTTTTTAATGCTACGTGCATTTTATAGGCCTTATATTTTTTTTTTTTGCACCATCCTGTCAATACATCGAAGATTACAAAGAGGCACATGTATGTGTGGTCCATTGGCATTGTTGCCTGGAACATTGTTGCATCTGTTTGGTTCTGTTCTGTTTTGTTTATTTATTCATTTATTTATGTGACATTTTTTTCCATAAACCGTCAACGATTTACACTTGTATCATAGCAAACCAAAAAAAAAAACGACAACAACAACAACATCATTGCCGCCAATATACATACATAGTGTGTTACAAATTGTTCTTTTCTGTAAATATAAAATCCCATATATATAGTGGATATGCTAGTACTTTTATATGATATCCTCTTGCATAATATTAAAATGCTGCTGCAGTTTTTGTTGTTGCTGTTGCCTTTGTATATTTGAGGTTTGCTCATGTAATCGTGTTTTTTTTTTGTTTTTGATATCGTGTTAACAACCATAGTGAAGTGGTCCTTTTGAATTTGCAACACAAATACTCCATGCGGGCTTGTTAAAATAATAGTAGACAATATTGTAATTGGCAACGATGACTACTACAACTACATTGACTATGTGCATATATAATACCAAAAAATTGCATTGTCAAACATAGTTGGGTTGGGCGAGACGAATACGAATACACCCTTGCTCAGCATTGTCATTTTGGTATGATCCAACCAAAATTAATCAATAGATTTTTAATTTTAAAATCTGGCCAATTTTCGTTAAATTGGTTACAAATTTTCAATTAGTTTTATATCCTCCACAAAAGGATAGTGGATTAAAAACTTTGTCATTCCGTTTATAACACATCAGAATATGGGTCCAGGAGCCACCGTGGTGCAATGGTTAGCATGCCCGCCTTGCATACACAAGGTCGTGGGTTCGATTCCTGCTTCGACCGAACACCAAAAAGTTTTTCAGCGGTGGATTATCCCACCTCAGTAATGGTGGTGACATTCCTGAGGGCTTCAAAACTTCTCTAAGTGGTTTCACTGCAATGTGGATCGCCGTTCGGACTCGGAGGTCCCTTGTCATTGAGCTTAACATGGAATCGGGCAGCACTCAGTGATAAGAGAGAAGTTCACCACTGTGGTATCACAATGGACTGAATAGTCTAAGTGAGCCTGATACATCGGTCTGTCACATAACCTAACCTAACCATGGGTTCCAGACCCCATAAAGATAAGGTTGATTTTTTTAAGATTTATAAAAAATTAAAAACAAAAAATTCAGAAAAATGTGTAAAATCTTTATTTGAATTAATATGGTACGGTCCATATACAGTGAAACCTCTCAAAAATGGATACCGACGCTGGCCTAACGTTTCGGACGAATAAATACTTTATTGCTGTCTTGTAATCACGATTGCCACAGTCGTTAGAATTCTACCACAAATGGTAGATTTTTTACTGTTTGATAGATTGGAAGAATTCTTGATGTTTTATTAGATTTTACAGAATATTCTTCTCCAACTAGGATGTACTTCATACAATTTCTATAGAAATAAAAATTTAACAAAATTTTCTATTAAAATAAAATTTTATAAAACTTTCTATAGAAATAAAATGTTGACAAAATTTTCTATAGAAATAAAATTTTGACAAAGTGTCCATAGAAAAAATTTTGACAAAATTTTCTATGAAAATAAAAGTTTGACAAAATTTTCTATAGAAATAAAATTTTAACAAAATTTTCTATAGAAATAAAATTTTAGCAAAATTTTCATAG
Source organism: Haematobia irritans (assembly GCF_050003625.1). NCBI lineage: Eukaryota > Metazoa > Arthropoda > Insecta > Diptera > Muscidae > Haematobia > Haematobia irritans. Next base: position 195,579,985 of record NC_134398.1, on the reverse strand, counting down.
AAATAAAATCTTGAGAAAATTTTCTAAAGAAATAAAATGTTTAAGAATTTTTTTTTTAATAGTTTCGGCTATAGGTCGATTAAAAAACATAGATATGATGTTTATACCCTTCACCACTACTGTGGTAGAGGGTATAATAAGTTTGTGCATTTGTATGTAACGCCAAGAAATAGTGGTCATAGACCCACCTTTTAGTATACCGATCGGCTTAGAATTAAATTCTGAGTCGATTTAGCGATTTCCGTCTGTCTGTCTGTCTGTCCGTCCGTCTGTCTGTATATGTAATTTTGTGCACAAAGTACAGCTCGCAATTTAAGTCCGATTGTCCTCAAATTTGGCATGGGGCCGTTTCTTGGGACAGAGACAATCGCTATTGGTTTTTGAAAAAATCGGTTCAGATTTAGATATAGCTGCCATATATATTTATCCCCGATGTGTTCATAGTTAGCGTGTTTATCAACCGATTTTCTTGATATACTGTACATCCAAATATATTATGAACCTCGAAAATCTTGCAAAATATCAGCCAAATCGGCTCAGATTTAGATATAGCTCCCATATATATCTTTCGTCCGATTTAGACTTATATGACCTCAGAGGCCAAAGTTTACTACCGATCTTCGTGAAATTTTGCACAGAGGGTAGAAATTTACCAATGCTTGGTAAATTTGATTGAAATCGGTTCAAATTTAGATATAGTTCACATATATATCTTTCGCCCGATTTGGACGTATATGGTCTCAAAAGCCAGAGTTTTGCCCTGACTTACTTAAAATTTTGCACAAGCGGTACTTTTAACAATACTATTGTATGTGCCAAATATGGTCAAAATCGATTCATATTTAGATATAGCTACCATATATATATTTCGTCCGATGTGGACTTATATGGCCTCAAAATCCAAATTTCGCTTAAGGAGTACGTTTAGTAGTATAGGTAATTGTGGCAAATTTGGTTGAAATCGATTCAGATTTAGATATAGCTCCCATTTATATCTTTTGCCCGATATGCCCTTATATGGACCTAGAAGCCAGAGTTTTATCCCGATTAGCTTGAAATTTTGCACAAGGAATACAATTGGTAGTATAGTCATGTGTGCCAAATTTGATTGAAATCGGTTCAGATATAGATATAGCTCCCGTATATATGTTTTTCTGATTTCGACAAAAATGGTCAAAATACCAACATTTTCCTTGTTAAATCGTCACTGCTTAGTTGAAAAGTTGTAAAAATGACTCTAATTTTCCTAAACTTCTAATACATATATATCGAGCGATAATTCATAAATAAACTTTTGCGAAGTTTCCTTAAAATTGCTTCAGATTTAAATGCTTCCCATATTTTTTTACTAAAATTATGTTCCACCCTAGTGCATTAGCCAATTTAAATTTTGAGTCTATAGATTCTGTAAAAGTCTATCAAATTTTGTCCAAATCGAGTGATATTTAAATGTATGTATTTGGGACAAACCTTTATATATAGCACCCAACACATTTGACGGATGTGATATGGTATCGAAAATTTAGATATACAAAGTGGTGCAGGGTATAATATAGTCGGCACCGTCCGACTTTAGACTTTCCTTACTTGTTTTTACTAACATTGTGTTTCATCCCAGGGCGTTAGCCGATTTAAATTTTAATTCTAGAGTTTTTGTAGAAGTACAAAAAATTGTCTCCATTAAAAGTATTTGTATCTGGAAATGCAAACTTTTATATAGCTCCCAGCAAATTTTAAGTAGTTGAGATGGTAACACAAATGTTTGTCTACATAGTGGTGAAGGGTATAATATAGTCGGCTCCGCCCGACTTTAGGCTTTACTTACTTGTTTTCTTTTAATTTTATTTTTATTTCCAATATTTCGGTTGACTTCGTCAAATCCTTGAAAACGGTTTTGACGAAGTCAACCGAAATATTGGAAATAAAAATAAAAATAAAAGAAAAACATCATATCTATGTTTTTTAATTGATCTATGAAACTATGAAGAATAATTCTTAAAGATAAATAAAAAGGTCAACGATAATCATCCAGAAAGAAATAAAATGTGGACAAAATTTTCTATAGAAATCAATTTTTAACAAAATTTTCTATAGAAAAAAAATTTTGACAATACTTTCAATAGAAACAAAATTATTACAAAATTTTCTATAGAAATAAATTTTTTAACAGATTTTCTATGGAAATGAAATTTTTACAAAATATTCTATTGAAATAAAATTCTGACAAAATTTTCTATGGAAATAAAATTTTACAAAATTTTCTATGGAAATAAAAGTTTGACAAAATCTTCTACATAAATACAATTTTGACAAAATTTTCTAAGAAATGCAATTTTGACTAAATTTTCCAAAGAAATAAAATATGAACAAAAGTTTTTATAAAAATAAAATTTGTACAATTTTTTTTTTTGAAACAAAATTTTATAGAAATTAAATTTTGATTTTGCTATAGTAATAAATTTTTTCCACAATTTTCTATAGAAATAAGAGTTTGACAAAATTTTCCATAGAAATAAAAGTTTTACAAAATTTTCTATAGAAATAAAATTTTTACAAAATTTTCTATAGAAATAAAATTTTGACAAAATTTTGTATAGAAATAAATTTTAGACAGAATTTTCTATGGAAATAAAAGTTTGACAAAATTCTCTATAGAAATAATATTTTGACAAAATTTTCTATAGAAATAAAATTTTGAAAAAAATTCTTTAGAAATAAGAGCTTGACCAAATTTTCTATAGAAATAAAAGTTTGACAAAATTGTCCATAGAATTAAAATTTTGACAAAATTTTCTATTGAAATAAAAGTTTACAAAATTTTTCTGTAGAAATAAAATATTGACAAAATTTTCTAAGAAATAAAATTTTAACAAAATATTCTGTAAAAATAAAATTTTAACAAACTTTTCTATAGAAATAAAATTTTGATAAAATTGACAACATTTTCTATCAATTGAAATTTTCAAAAATAAGATTTTTTGTTTATTTAGTAAATTTTTCTCACATTATGTTTAAAATATTATATATATTTTTTTTGAAACAAATTTCTATAGAATAGAAATTTTTTGCTATAGTAATAAATTTTTTCCACAATTTTCTATAGAAATAAGAGTTTGACAAAATTTTCCATAGAAATAAAATTTGTACAAAATTTTCTATAGAAATAAAATTTTGACAAAATTCTCTATAGAAATGATATTTTGACAAAATTTTCTATAGAAATCAAATTTTGAAAAAAATTGTTTAGAAATAAGAGCTTGACAAAATTTTCTATAGAAATAAAATTTTGACAAAATTGTCCATAGAATTAAAATTTTGACAAAATTTTGTTTCTGTAGGTTTTTGTGTGCAATGAAAATTGTCTATGAATGGCTATGGCAGCAATATTGCCTAGTCAATCCCATCGAAAATTCGTGATCGATTCTGAAAAGGCAGCTTAGGAAAAACCAACCAAAGGTTCCGCAAATTTGAACGAAATAAAGCGTACAGTTTTCTCAGAAATGACGATATTTCCAAAATATTCCCTACAACTCAAAAACCATATATCATCACACCAAAGTGTAGTGAACCAATAAATGTTTTTTCAATATTGCCAAAAAAAAAAATAATAAATAAATAAATAAAACGAAAATCAAGTAATTGCATGGCAATGTACAAAATCCAACATAAAATTGATGAAAAATATCACAAATACTCCAGTGATTTGCATGTGAAAAACAATGACCAAATATTTTTATGATTTTATAGGTCTATGTGTTGTTTTAAAATCGGAAATACATACAAATATTGACGCCCAGTGCTGGGCAAATTCAATCATTTGTGATATGATGGTAATATCTTAATAGGGGGTTTTTACTGAGATCAATGCTCGATTTTCTGAAGGAAAAAATATCTGCGATTTTAACAAGAAGATCAAAAAAGTCAAGAGAAGCACAGAAGCCCTATTTTCGGCTTCGTCCCCGGCTTAAAAAGTACTTCATGAAGTTTTTAGTCATTTAAAACCATAAAATCTCTGTAGCGGAAAGAGAAACAATGACTGAAGCTTGGTTGTCTCGTTGCCTGAACTCAAGCGGGGCCGATGATAATGGTATGAACGGCCGTAACGGTCGAAGATCGCTGCCGGCTCGTATTCAACGACCGTGCACGCAGAGAAGGAATATGGAATATATATGAATAGGAATCTTCTAGAGCAAAATGTTATTTATTATTATTTTTTATAGTGATAACAAAAGAACTATTTTGGATTAGCAATTGAAATATATTAAATGTCTAAAAACACTCAACCTTTTACTTAAATTGATTTTAAACATTTGGCCTTGTTCACCATCTAATACTGTATAAATATTCTCATTCATGTTTCTATGTCGACATAATTTCACATTTCGACACCCATTCAAGAACAATGAAAAAATTTTCAACATAAATGTCTACCGAAAGTCTATTTCCACAATTGGCAATGTGCCATTTCAACACGAGACCACAAAATGTCCTTGCAATTGAACACGAAAATAAATAGTAAATATTTCACAATAAACATAAAGAACAAATCTCACATCTGTTGACATTGTTATAATGACTATAATCAAAAGCACTGAAATCCCATTGATTGCTACTTCAGAAAAAAATAACTAAAATGGCCAAAGCAATGGCCTGAGGAAAACTACATACAGCATATTCAGACCTTAATGAAAAAACGGAATAAGTGAACTTAAGACTATTTAGAGGAATTTGAAAATCTTAAAATTATTACAAGGAAACCAAAATACAATACAATAACACAAACACAAACACAAACATACATCGGTTCACTCTTTTAGTAGACTGAAGACCATATAATCGTAAGCATAAAACTGATACGTATCGTAAACATGGTTGCCACTCGTGTCAAAAAATAATCTAACAAAATATTTTACCAAAAATCTTCTAAAAAAATGATTACATTGATTCAATTTTTATGGTTAGTATTCAATTTTTGTTTTTTTTTTCTTCGGCAGAAATATTTTATTAATCTTCTTTATTACATTTTTGGGTTTCTGAATATCCTTTGGATTGTGAATGTGTCAAATTTAAATGTTTAACGATTTAACTTGCATCAACAAAGAAATGCTACTACTTCTAAAAAGGAGAATTTATTCACAATGCTCACGAAGAGAATGAATTTATAGAAAATTTCATTAAAATTGTATTGCAAAATTGTTCTATAGAAAATTTTGTCAACATTTCCTTTTTGTACAAAATTTTTAAAAATTTTGTTTTTATAGAAATTTTGTCCAAATGTTATTTCTATAGAAAAATTTTATTTTTATAGAAAATTTCAATTTAATAAAGAATTTTATTTATATAGAAATTTTTTTTGAAAATTTTATTTTTGTTTCTATAAAAAATTTTATCAATATTTTATTTCTGTAGACAATTTTGTCAAAATTATATTTCTATAGAAAATTTGGCTAAAATGTTATATCTATAGGAAATTTCGTCAATATTTTATTTCTATAGAAAATTTTCTAAAAATTTTACTTCTATAGAAAATTTTGAAAAAATTGTATTTCCATATAAAATTTTGTCAAAATCTTATTTCTATAAAAAATTTTGTCAAAATTTTATTTCATGTTCAAAATTTTATTTCTATAGAAAACCTTGTAAAAATTATATTTTTATTTCTATTGAAAATTTTTTCTCAATTCTTTTTTTTTTTTTGTATAGAAAATTTTGTCAAAATTTTTTTTTAATAGAAAATTTCGTCAAAATTATGTTCTAATAGAAAATGTTGTCAAAATTTTATTTCCATAGAAAATTTAAATTTTATAATATTTTTTTTTTCACAAGTTTATTTTTGTAGAAAATACTGTCAAAATTTTATTTTTGTTTCTATAGAAAAATTTGTTTCTATAGACATATTTCTATAGAAAATTTGGCTAAAATTTAAAAAAATTTTAAAATTTTTTTTTCGTCAATATTTTATTTCTATATAAAATTTTTACAAAATTTATTTCAATAGAAAATTTTCTAAAAATTTTATTTCTATAGAAAATTTTGTCAAAATATTATTTCTATAGAAAATTTTGTCAAAATTTTATTTCATGTTGTCAAAATTGTATTTCTATAGAAAACCTTGTCAAGATTGTATTTTTATTTCTATTGAATTTTTTTTTTTTTTTTGTATAGAAAATTTTGTCAAAATTTTATTTTAATAGAAAATTTCGTCAAAATTCTGTTCTAATGGAAAATGTTGTCAATTTTATTTCTGAAAATTTGATTTTTATAGACAATTTTATCTACATTTTATTTTTATAGAAAATGTTTATATATTTTTATAGAAAATTTTTTCAAAATTTTATTTCTATAGAAAATTGTGTCAACGTTTTATTTCTATAGAAAATTTTGTTAATATTTTATTTCGATAAAAAATTTTGTCATAATTTTATTTCTATAGAAAATTTTGTCAACGATTTATTTCTATAGGAAAAATTTTAAAATTTTATTTCTATAGAAAATGTTGTCAAAATTTTATTTCTATAGAAAATGTTGTCAAAATTTTATTTCTATAGATAACCATGTTAAAATTGTATTTTTATTTCTATTGAAAATTTTGTAAATTTTTGTTATAGAAATTTTTTCTCACAACTATTTTATAGAAAATTTTGTCAAAATTTTATTTTAATAGAAAATTTCGTCAAAATTCTGTTTTTATAGAAAATTTTGTCAAAATGTTATTTCTATAGAAAATTTTGTCAAAATTTTATTTCCATAGAAAATTTCGTTAAAAGTTTACTTCTATACAAAATTTTATTTTTATAGAAAATTTTATCAACATTTTATTTTTACTGAAAATGTTTACATATTTTTATAGAAAATTTTGCCAAAATTTTATATATATATAAGAAATTTTGACAAAATTCGTTTTGTTTGTTATTGTTGGCTTCTCTTCAATCGTTATTGTTGTTTTTTTTTTTTTTGATCTCAGCTTAAAGCCATGCATTGACTAAACGACAAGTGTAGCTTAACCAACAGAGGAAAAGTATTTTATTTCTATGGAAAATTTTCTCCGAATTTTGTTTCTATAAAATACTTTGTCAAAATATTATTTCAGTAGGTAAAAATTTTATTTTTATAGAAAATTATTTTTATAGAAAATGTTAATATATTTTTATAGAAAATTTTGTTAACGTTTTATTTCTGTAGAAAATTTAGTCAAAATTTTATTTTTATAGGAAATTGAGTCAAAATTTTATTTTTATAGAAAATTGTGTCAAAATTTTATTTCTATAGAAAATTTGGCCAAAATTTTATTTCTATAGAAAATTTTATCAATTTTTTTATAGAAAAATTTGTCCATTTTGGGTTTCTCTTCAGTCATTATTCTTGTTTTTGATTTCAGCTTAAAACCATGCATTGACTAAACTACAATTGTAGCTTAACCAACAGAGGATAATAAATTTGACAAGCATACTACAAGAGAATTTTTTTTATAGAAAATTTTATCAACATTTTATTTTTATAGAAATTTTTATTTTTATAGAAAATGTTTATTTTTATTTGTCAAAATTTTATTTTTATAGAAAATTTTGTAAATTTTTTTATAGTTTTTTTTTCAAAATTTTATTTTTATAGAAAATATTGTCAAAATCTTATTTTTATAGAAAATTTAAATTTTATTATAGTTTTTTTCAAAAGTTTATTTTTGTAGAAAATACTGTAAAAATTTTATCTTTGCTTCTATAGAAAATTTTGCAAAATTTTATTTGTGTAGACAATGTCGTCAAAATTTTATTTCGATAGAAAATTTGGCTAAAATTATATATCTATAAGAAATTTTGTCAATATTTTATTTCTATAGAAAATTTTCTAAATATTTTATTTCTATAAAATACTTTGTCAAAATATTATTTCAATAGATAAAAATTTAATTTCTATAGGAAATTTTGTCAAAATTGTATTTATATAGAAAATTTTGTTAAAAGTTTATTTTTAATGTTTATTTTTATATAAGATTTTTTAAACAATTTATTTTTATAGAAATTTTTATTTTTATAGAAACTGTTTATATATTTTTATAGAAAATTTTGTCAAAATTTTATTTTTATAGAAAATTTGGTTAAAATTTTAGTTTTAGAGAAAATTTTTCAAAATTTTATTTTTATAAAAAATTTTCTCTACATTTCATTTTTATAGAAAATTTTGTCAAAATTATATTTTAATAGAAAATTTTTGTTTCTGTAGAAAAATTTGTAAAAATCTATTTCTATAGGAAATTTTGACAAAAGTTTATTTCCATGGAAAATTTTGTTAAAATGTTATTTCTGTTGAACACGGATTGCGGACGTACGGAACTGGTAGTTTGAATGGGTCAAACTATAAAACTATATAGCAGTGAGTAATCACTCACTGAATGCTGTCTAATTATATATAAAGCACAAATGACAAGGGACCTCGTTTTTTATAGTCGAGTCCCTTTGACGTTTCCCGTTACTGTGAAACCACTTAAAGAAGCTTTGAAATTCTCAGAAAATTTTCAAGCTTTACTCAAAGGGGATAATTCACTGCTGAAAAACTTTATTCCATGTCTAATGTCAGGCATATTTTGTTTTCCCACAATATTATAGCCTTTATGGACTCTACATCCTTGCGATTTGCCATACAAATCCTTTCTTCCAAAAAAATCTCATACATTTCGATATAACTCACAACACATTTAAGCATATGGGCATGCCAATATTATCGTTTTTTTGTTTTTTGTATGCATGGCATTCATTCATCTGGACAGTTGCAAGAAGGAAACAACTGTTGCAGCATTTAAAATAATATCGCCAGGCCGGAAAAACTCGGGACACCCATCGTCAACAAAAGCAGTTTGTGTGAGAGTGTGCCCAAAAGGGCGGTAACAAACGACAACTCAGAGAAATTATCGTTTTCCTCCCCCCTCTCCATCATATGGACAGACGACAATAAATGAATGACGATTGAATGAACAAATGAATGACCGAATGAATGTCTTTGACACATATAAGCATTTGCCAGATTTATTTATATATGGAGAATTTATGGCATAATATAATAAGCATAATATGACAATCAATTTTTATTTTTGCCATTTCTTTTTATTCGAGTGTTATTGTATTTTTATTTGGCCGATGATGGTCTCTGGCTTAAGCTTTATCTTTTGTCAATTTGCCAATGTCAGGAGTCTAGTGTAAACTGAGTTGGCTAGAGAATGACTCTTGCTGTCGCTAGAATCGCAAGGAATCTAAAATATGTTTATATCTAAGGCATAGAGGCACAGTGTTGGTAAATGTGATCAACCGACTATAAAATGTAATCAACAATTCCACTAAAACGTTGAATTTCTTCAGTGTAAACGTAATAACAACATCACAGCAAAAATATTGGAAGTTCTTCTAAAGGCACAACTTTAAAATAACTTCCAAAATTGTCTTCCCAAAGATGCTATTTCTTTTTTAAAAAGAGAGTAAGAGTTAATAAAATGGTACAAATTATTAACATTTGGTCGAACAAATCTAGATCCATTCATAAAAAATTGCGAATTTTCACACATATTTAAGCGTAAGAAAAGTTTTAAAACATCACAATTTATTTTTATTCACATCCTAAAGATTTACCTCGGACATCCATCCTATGACAAGCCCATGTGAAATTCATCGCTTCTGCGCCAATTTTGCACCACTTCCGGATCCAGAAAATACATTTTCACTAAGTTTTTCGAAGCTTTTTTTGGCTGGGATATTTATTTATAAAAACACAAAATTTTAAACAAATAATTCATCTTCGAAAAGTAAGTATATATCCAGGTATGGATATATATGGGTGTTATACAAAAATCACAAACATTTCCCTTTAAGTGCATCCCGAGATCTACCATTAATTTGTTCCACTTCTAAAGAAGTTCTTTTGGACCAGTCTTAGAAAACACGATATTTGGCAGATGACAGACAAAATTTTAATTTTGGAGAATTAAATGACGAAAAAAAAAATTCAAAAAAATGGTAATAAAATTAAAAGTTTCGCTCTCGCGGGAATTTGTTCCCATTGGAAGCTCTTTTGAGAAGATTTAGAAATTACTTAAATTTTGTAATTTTTTATTGAGTTTAAATGAGTAAAAATATATTTCTACAAAAATATACGCCGAAAATAACTAACTAAAAACGATACACAACATAAAATACATTCCCTTAAAAAAAAAATATTTAATAAGAAAAGTTTGCAGCTGTTGAGATTTGAACATGTGTTCTTTCTTGTTTCATTCATGTTAATAAAGAACATGTCGAGAAGTAGTTAGAATGCTATGGCTTGATGTCATATTACGATCATAGAACAAACATTTTAATTCACATTTCTTTGCCTCACGTTCAATGGCGTTTGTGACTGAGTGTGATAAGGCATTCTGTTATGGTGTCTACAGAATCAGGTTCAACCCCCCGGGTTGTGGGGAGCGAAAAAGTTTTTCAAGTTCTAACTATATATAGATAATTATGATATAATAGTGTAATATAAAAATATTTAAAAAAAGTAAACAGTGAAATTTGTAAAAAAAATGTTTTGTTTTTTAATTTTTATTTTTTTAAATTTCTTCATTTAAATGAACTTCCAAGGCACAATTTCTAAAGCAACACAAAGGCTTTGAAAACGAAGTATATCCGTCCTATGAAAAGTCCATGTTAAATTCATTAGAGACGATCCAAGTTTGCACTACTTCCAGATCAAAAGTTTGGGATTCAAACTCCTTTTTCGGGACCTCTTTTTTCTGCTGGGAAATTAGCAGATACCAACAAACAACAACTAAGTTGAGTCTGACAAAATACGCAATATTTACTAGAGCAGATTTCTATGCGTAAGCTTTTCACATAAAGAGATTATTTATCTAAATCGATTGATTCTAAACACTGTGATGTGACAAATACCGTTTAAGTGATAGACAAATCTGGTCTATATTATGTTAAAACGCATACACTCATACACACTGTAATAACCTAATGTATAGGCCACAGTTTAAATAGAAGTTAGTGTGTTTGTCGCATACGTATGTGTCGAAACCCATACAAATACTAGTATTTGTCCATATTAAATCTGACTCTGTATGACTGTGACTCCCTCTCTCTTCCGCTCTCTTTTCGTTCGGTATGTCGTTTGATATGCATACATGTGAAAAATATGCTTTTGAATTGATTTCAATATGGAAGCCATGAACAATGCATGGGATGGAAAGAACAACGAGCATTGAATTGGTTCAATTTCTCGGTCAGGTTTTCACCTCACCTCACCCACCCTCCCCCCTCATCACAGGCACAAGTAGAATGTGTGATATGCGTATTTTGTGTGTCAGCTTAACGAAAAACTGAGAAAATCACTTGAAATGATTCCCTCAGATTGGTAATAAAGATTAAAGTTGAGTGTTATAAAGTGTCATCATTTCAAGTGCTGTACAGATTAAAATTTTTTATACACATTTAAATTGCTTCTCTAGTGGTTTTCTATTCTCTAGATTTTAGAAAGTTATTATTTAGTATTATATGCATACATATATGGCTTCAATGAATCTAATTCATTTTAGATTGCCAGTGCGATGAAGAAAGTAGGGAAAGGCCGAATAGCAAGTTGGTGGAAAAAAATTTTGTATGCTAAATGCAGTCAATAACATTTTCTTCAAGAGGTAGTTTGAGAGAAATATCGTAGGGGTTATTAGAATGGGGAATGACTGATGAATAAACTGCATTGATTAATAAGTATTCAGCCCAGCCGCATGATAAGTACCCACCACCACAAATTATATATAACGATTTCCCTCTGAAAATCGCTGGTACTAGCGAGTTACTTGAAAATATATAGAATTCCGGGTGGATTTGATGAAACAAGAAGATCCATTCAAATGGTACCCTTCCCGCAGTTAATTTTAATGTTTTTTTCATAGGTAGACTATATCGGAATCTGGATTTTTTGGAACCATGTTTGTCATGTCTAAGAGTGGAAGAAAATGATATAACTTTTTTCATATGACTTGAAATACAAATTTTGTCTATTTGCAAACCATTGCCCGAAGGAGCTTGAGAACTACAATTGAAAAACTTTTGGCCAATTTGGAAGATCCGAAGTTAAATCAGGAAATCAGTGCACTTGGAGATTATATCAAACTCTAACCGATTTGAAAAAAATTTGCCATATCTCTTTATGAACCATACCTCTACATTAAAAAACATTTTTTTAACCTAATATGAAAAATAATGCAAACTAAATTTTAGGATATGTAACTTACACAGTAATAAAGATCCATTTATTTTAAATATTGAAATATTACTTAAAAGAAAATCACAATGGACTGAATAGTCTAAGTGAGCCTGAATCTTAATCGGGCTGCCACTTTAACCTAAAAGAAAATTAAACATATTAACTTTTTAGCATTTTTTTGTCATTAAATGCAGGACACGAATCTTACAAATTCGATAAATGAGATCAGTATAATAATTTTCATTGATCCTAGAACCGATATATATCAAATTTGCACGAATTTTGTGATAACTCTAGATTTCAAAAATTAAGTAAATTGTATCAAAATTCCTGCTTCAATAACCTCAAGATTGATAGGTTGGTCTATATGGGAGCTAAATTAAAACATGGATCGGTATATACCAAATTTGACAAAATTTTCTATAGAAATAAAATTTTGACGAAATTTCCTATGGAAATAAAACGTTCAAAACATTTCCTTTAGAAATAAAATCTTCTATATATATAAAACTTTGACAAAATTTTCTATAGAAATAAAATTTTGACAAAATTGTCTATAGAAAAAAAAAAATTGACAAAATTTTCTATAGAAAAAAAATTTTGACAAATTTTTCTATAGAAATAAAATTTTCTATAGAAATAAAATTTTCTTTAGAAATAAAATTTTTATAAAATTTTCTACATATATAAAAATTTGAAAAATTTTGACAACATTTTCTATAGAAATAAAATTTTGACAAAAATTTTTCTACAGAAATAAAATTTTGAAAAAATTTTGAAGAAATACAATTTTGAGAAAATTTCCTATAGAAATAAAATTTTCAGAACATTTTGTATAGAAATAAACTTTTCAGAAAATTTTTGACAATATTTTCTATAGAAATAAAAATTTAACAAAATTGCCGATAGAAATTAAATTTTGACAAAATTTTCTATAGAAATAAAATTTCGACAAATTTTTCTATAGAAATGAAATTTTGACAAAATTTTGTATAGAAATAAAATTTTGACAAAATTTTCTATATAAATAAAATTTTGACAAAACTTTTTCTATAGAAATAAAATTTTGAGAAAATTTTGAAGAAATAAAATTTTGAGAAAATTTTCAAAAGAAAAAAAATTTTGGGAACATTTTGTATAGAAATAAAATTTTTACAAAATTTTCTATAGAAATAAAATTTTTATAAAATTTTCTACATATATAAAATTTTGACAACATTTTCTATAGAAATAAAATTTTGACATATAGATATAGAAATAATATTTTGAGAAAATTTTGAAGAAATAAAATTTTGAGAAAATTTCCTATAGAAATAAAATTTTGAGAACATTTTGTATAGAAATAAAATTTTCAGAAAATTTTTGACAATATTTGCTATAGAAATAAAATTTTGACAATATTTGCTATAGAAATAAACTTTTGACAAAATTTTCTATAGAAATAAAAATTTAACAAAATTGTCGATAGAAATAAAATTTTGACAAAATTTTCTATAGAAATAAAATTTTGACAAAATTTTCTATAGAAATAAAATTTTCCTTTAGAAATGAAATTTTGACAAAATTTTGTATAGAAATACAATTTTGACAAAATTTTCTATATAAATAAAATTATGACAAAAAAATTTCTATAGAAATAAAATTTAGACAAAACTTTTTCTATAGAAATAAAATTTTGAGAAAATATTTAAGAAATAAAATTTTGAGAAAATTTTAAAAAGAAAAAAAATTTTGAGAACATTTTGTATAGAAATAAAATTTTGACAAGTTTTCTATAGAAATAAAATTTTGACAAAAAAATTCTGTAGATATAAAATTTTTACAAACTTTTCTATAGAAATAAAACTTTTGACAATAAGTTTTCTATAGAAACAAAATTTTTACAAAATTGTCTATAGAAATAAAATTTTGACAAAGATTTTCTATAGTTACAAAATTTTGACAAAAAATTTTCTATATAAATAAAATTTTGACAAAAATTTTTCTATAGAAATAAAATTTTGAGAAAAATTTGCAGAAATAAAATTTTGACAAAAAATTGTCCATAGAAATAACATTTTTTTACAAATTTTTCTATAGACATTCTATAGAATTTTGTTTACAAATTTTTTGACAAAATTTTCTATAGAAATAAAATTTTCACAAAATTTTCGTTAGAAATAAAATTTTCACAAAACTTTCGTTAGAAATAAAATTTTTACAAAATGTTCTATATATAAAATGTTGACAAAATTTTCTATAGAAATAAAATTTTGATAAAATTTTGAGAAAATTTTCTATAGAAATAAAATTTTAAAAAAATTTTCTATAGAAATAAAACTTTGACTAAATTTTCTATACAAATAACATATTCACAAAACTTTTCTATAGAAATAAAATTTAAAAAAAATCTATAGAAATAAAATATTAACAAAAAGTTTTCTATAGGAATAAAATTTTGACAAAAAGTTTAGAAATAAAATTTTCTGAAAATTTTTGACAATATTTTCTGCAGAAATAAAATTTTGATAAAATTTTCCATAGAAATAAAAATTTAACAAAATTTTCGATAGAAATAAAATTTTGACAAAATTTTCAATAAATGAAAATTTTTATTTTCGTTTTTTGTCATAATACCGCAGCCCATTGGCAGTAAGTTATGCCTTTGTTAGGAATAGGAAGGGAGTCACCATGGTGCAATGGTTAGCATGCCCGCCTTGCATACACAAGGTCGTGGGTTCGATTCCTGCTTCGACCGAACACCAAAAAGTTTTACAGCGGTGGATTATCCCACCTCAGTAATGCTGGTGACATTTCTGAGGGCTTCAAAACTTCTCTAAGTGGTTTCACTGCAATGTGGAACGCCGTTCGGACTCGGCTATAAAAAGGAGGTCCTTGTCATTGAGCTTAACATGGAATCGGGCAGCACTCAGTGATAAGAGAGAAGTTCACCAATGTGGTATCACAATGCAGTGAATAGTCTAAGTAAGCCTGATACATCGGGCTGCCACCTAACCTAAACTAGGAATAGGAAATTTCCCTTGTTGGTAAAATCTTTAAAACATTTAAAATTCGACACAATTATAATTCAGGTCATTTATAGTCCATTATTGTTATAACGTATTATTGCATATACTAATATAAATTTTTAAACTAAAACAATAAATTATTTCTTTCGAGGAAATAACCGTTTTTCATACTAACCATAAAAAATTTATCAAAAATATTTTTTAAATTTGGTAGATGTTTGGTAATTTTTTCTTAAAATTTTGGTAGATTTTTTATGGCACGAGTGGCAACCGTGCTTCCATATCCTCAAGAAGTAAAATCTGAAGATCGGTCTATATGAGGGCTATCTTAAAACATGGACCGATATATACAAAACATGGCACTGCTCTTTACGAAATTGAAATACCTCTAGATTTAAAAATGCAAGCAAATCGAATGAAAAATATATATATTGGGGGCTATATTAAAACATGAACCGATAAATACCAAATTTGTCACAGCTTTTGTTGAACTAAAAGCATTTCAAGATATCAAATTTTAAGGAAATATAAAATTAAATTTGAGGCTTCCATTTGCTCAAGAAGTCAAATCGGTCTATATGGGGGATATGTCAAAACCGATACATACCAAATTTATGGGTCTAAAATACCTCTAGATTTCCAGTTTCATGAAAATCGTATAAAAGTAGCGAAGCCTATATGCTCAAGTAGTCAAATCGGATTAGAGGTTTATATGGGCGATACATAGAAACATGGACCGTTATAGCCCATATTCGAACATGACTTGAAACAAAAGACCAAATTTTGCAAAATTTCTCCCTGGTCAAGAATGTATCTACTTTATGTAGTCGGATATCGATATTCCGATGTGTTACAAACTGAATGACAGACTTTGTATACCTACACCATTATTCTATGGTAGTAGGTATAGAAAGAGAGTGGGGATGCATTTGCAATACCATCCGACCTCATTCAGCATAATTTCAACAGACCGTCGGACACACTGCCCAAGGTTGACTCACGATTTCACCAGGACCAAGGTTATATATTTTATTGAATTCAAGACCAATGTTCGAATGTGTTACATATAGAATGGCAAAGTTTGTAGACCCCATTCTACGGTGGAGTTATTAAAAATGTGAACATGTACATGAATGAACAAAAAAGGGAAATAAAAGAGAAATAACAGATCTGAACAAATAAACGAATCATTTACATTTGCAAATGACATTAGACATTTCCTGTCAATGCATTAATGTTAACACAACTTCTGAAAAAAATATAGTTTTTTTTTATTTTCAGCCTATCTTCAGTTTTTTCGGACTACCATTACCACTTTTCATTGTGACATTCATTCAATGGCAATAACAAGATAATATCTGCTTTGACAACATTCCAGCAAAACCATAACAAAACAGATAAAGCTTTTTGTTAGAAGGTATACGACTAGAAATAAAGGTGAAAATTGGAAAAAAGTTATGTATGTAAAAAGAAAATACGAAATGTTTAATACAAACAAACATTTGATAGTTAAATCCATAGATTAAGACATAGCTCTATTTTTTAGAGGGTTTTAAAAGATATGAAAGTAGAAGATGGCATGATTTACAGAAATGCAATTTTACAGAATTTGGAATAATTGTATAAGTTTTTTTTTGTCAATAGATGCCGTTGGAGTTGTCTGTCTCCAGTGCTATTCAATCATATTCTGACATACATTTATTTTAGTGTCATAGAGTCGACATTTTAGGTTTCAATAAAAATTCGCGTAAGATAAATTGGATACAAACAAAATAAATTTTTCTCTGATTCAATAACAGAAATGATAGTATCAATTAAAAAATTATTTGAAAGTCAATAAAAAATTAATTGATATTATTAATTCTTGTGATTGAATTTTGTTTCAATTAAAAAATTTGTTGAATCAATAAAATTTTTAATTGAATATTTTTTAAAACTCAATTAAAACTTTAATTGGAAAAATTCTCATGAAATTTTTTTCTGTGTATGACAAAGATGATTAACAAATTCTCTATATTTTGAAATGCTTTTACATGTATATTAGCTCGTATATTAGGTGTATTACTTGGGAGCCACCGTGGTGCAATGATTAGCATGCCCGCCTTGCATACACAAGGTCGCGGGTTCGATTCCTGCTTCGACCGAACATCAAATAGTTTTTCAGCGGCGGATTATTCCACCTCAGTAATGCTGGTGAAATTTACAGAGGACTGGGGAGAGATCGTAACCTCCGTCAACTGTAATAGTTCATACCTGATTTTGTGATATTTGGACGGAAGAGAGGCCGCCCCTTTAGGCTTATAATTTGCTTGACATTTTCTGGGACGTTTACAAAGATACGCTAAATCACTTTTCGATATTTGGTCGGGGAGGAGGTCCTCCTCTAAAACTAAAAAAAAAATTAAGTTTTCTTGAAATTTACGAAGGCAGTGGGGGAAGGTTATGAAAGAAGAGGCAACCTTCCTTGCCCCACACTTGAAGGAAAGTTTCAAGAATTTTCAGGGAAGATTAGGGGTGTCAATATTGTATCGGGGAAAGTGACGTCCACCCTTGGGGTGGGGAGAGGGTTCCCTTTTGTCCGTTTTTTTTTTTCTTAAATTGAAAGTAGATTGTTGTCCGTAAATGGGAACTCGGTCCATAATTTTATGATTTTTGCACAGGCTTCTGCCAGACTTCTTTGTAGTAAAGAACTTAAATTTACATGAAATTGGCAGCCAACGTAGAGGGTGCATCATTTTCCAACATTTTAGCAAATGTTGTTGTTGTAAAATTGTTTACTACTTTTGCTTTTTCCGATTTATTGGATGGGAAACAGTAATTCTTTGTATGCTATTATAATATAGTGCTTAATTTTCAGATATGTTGAGGAGAAGGATACCTTTCCTTGACAAACCCCACTTAAAATTCACAATATAGAAGATTGTCCAACTACTCGAATACAGAACATTATTAAAAAAATTTGGTGGAAAGGGTACACCCTCTCCCGCCGTATTTGTACCTATAAACGAAAAATCAAGTAGTCCGATTTGTTTAAAAGAATTGAAATCTTTTCGAATTTGTTTTCAGCACGAAGGATATAGTTGACTAAGTTAATGCAAAATGTTTCTCCAAATACGCTTCGGAAGGCGCAGCGAAGCGGGCCGGGTTACGCTAGTAGTCTTCTAAATTGTAAGCTAATTCAGTTATTGATCCGTTTATATATAGAGGAATCTATAAATATTTATGAACTGATATGCACCAATTTTCGCACGGTTACTACAGAGCAAAATTTCAAATGGATGGAATCAAATGAGGCTCCAGGAGTAAAATATTTTGAAGGAAGGGAGGTTTATATGAGGGCTATATATAATTATGAATCGATATGGAGCAATTTTAGTGAAAAGCGTATACTAACATCATTTTGTCAAAATTTTATTTCTATTGAAAATTTTGTCAAAACTTTATTTCTATAGCAAATTTTGTCAAAATTTTCTATAGAAATAAAATTTTGACAAAATTTTCTATAGAAATAAAATTTTGACAAAATTTTCTATAGAAATAAAATTTGGCAAAATTTGCTACAGAAATAAAGTTTTTACACGTTTTGTTTGTTATTGTTGGCTTCTCTTCAATCGTTATTGTTGTTTTTGATCTCAGCTTAAAGCCATGCATTGACTAAACTACAAGTGTAGCTTAACCAACAGAGGAAAAGTATGCTTGTCAAATTTATTTTGGCAAAGCTTTGCCCTCTGTTGGTTAAGCTATACTTGTAGTTTAGTCAATGCATGGCTTTAAGCTGAGATCAAAAACAACAATAACGAAATAAATTTTTGACAAAATTTTCAATAGAAATAAAATTTTGACAAAATTTTCTATAAAAATAAAATTTTGACAAAATTCTCTATAGAACTAAAATTTTGACAAAAAATTTTTAGAGACCTAAAATTTTGACAAAATTTTCTATAGAAATAAAATTTTGATAAAATTTTCTATAAAAATAAAATATTACAACATTTTCTATAGAAATAAAATTTGACAAAATTTCCTATAGAAATAAAATATTGATTAAATTTTCTATAGAAATAAAATTTTACAAAGTTTTCTGTGGAAAAAAATTTTGACAAAATTTTCTATAGAAATAAAATTTTATAAAAATTTCTATGGAAATAAAATGTTGACAAAATTTTCTATAGAAATAAAATCACTATAGACAATTTTGTAAACTTTTATTTGTATAGAAAATTTTGTTTTTGCCATAGAATATTTTGTCAAAATTTTATTTCTATAGAAAATTTTGTAAAATTTTATTTCTTTACAAAATTTTGTAACATTTTATTTCTATAGAAAATTTTGTCAAAATGTTATTTTCATAAAAATTTTATAAAAATTTTATTTCTATGGAAAATTTTGTCAAAATTTTATTTCAATAGAAAATTTTGTCAAAATTTTATTTATATAGATAATGTTGTCAAAATTTTATTTCTATAGAAAATTTTGTCAAAATTTTATTTCTATAGAAATTTTGTCATAATTTTATTTATATAGATGATGTTGTCAAAAATTTATTTCTATAGAAAATGTTGTCAAGATTTGATTTCTATAAAAAGTTTTGTCAAAAATGTATTTCTATAGAACATTTTTTCTCCAAATTTTATTTCTATAGATTTTTTTTTCAAATTTTATTTCTATAGAAATTTTGTCAAATTTTATTCCTATAGAAAATTTTGTCAAATTTTATTTCTATAGAATTTTTAGTCAAAATTTTATTTCCATAGAAAATTTTATCAAAATTTTATTTCTATAGAAAATTTTGTAAAAATGTTATTTCTATAGAAAATTTTGTTAAAATTTTATTTCTATAGAAAATTTTTTCAAAATTTTATTTCTATAGAAAATTTTGTTAAAATTTTATTTCTATAGAGAATTTTTGTCAAAATTTTATTTCTATAGAAATTTTGTCAATTCTTTTTTTTTCTATAGAAAAATGTGTCAAAATTTTATTTTTATAGATTTTTTTTAAAAATTTTATTTCTATAGCAAATTTTGTCAAAATTTTATTTCCATAGAAAATTTATTTAAAATTTTAATTCTATAGAATATTTTGCCAATATTTTATTTATATATAAAACTAGCGTAACCCGGCCCGCTTCGCTGCGCCTTCCGAAGCGTATTTGGAGGAACATTTTGCGTTAACTTAGTCAACTATATCCTTCGTGCTGAAAACAAATTCGAAAAGATTGGATTCTTTTAAACAAATCGGACTACTTGATTTTTCGTTTATAGGTCCAATTCCGCGGGAGAGGGTGTACCCTTTCCTCCAAATTTTTTAATAATGTTCTGTATTCAAGTAGTTGGACAATCTTCGATATTTCTTGTGAATTTTAAGTGTGGTTTGTCAAGGAAAGGTATCCTTTTCCTCAACAAATCTGAAAATTAAGCACTATATTATCCAATAAATCGGAAAAAGCAAACGTAGTAAAAAATTTTACCACATTAACATTTGCTAAAATGTTGGAAAATGATGTACCCACTACGTTGGCTATCAATTTCATGTCAATTTAAGTTCTTTACTAAAAAGAAGTCTGGCAGAAGCCTGTGCAAAAATCATAAAATTATGTACCGAGTTCCCATTTACGGACAACCCTCTACTTTCAATTTAAGAAAAAAAAAACGGACAAAAGGGAACCCTCTCCCCACCTTCGCACCACTCCGACCTGATATCGGACTATCACGTACCCTATATTAATTTCGCAACTACTAAATGGTCCCTATAAATTCTATCGATGTAAATCGACAAAGTTTCAATTTTCCCCTTCCCCAACCAGATATCGAAAAATCATAACAATTTAAAAATCATGTATAAATTTAATCACCTCCTCCCACGTTCCCTGTAAATTTCAAGTAGATCGGCGATGTTTAAATTTTGCTCTATTGTTTTAAAGGAACGTCACTTTCCCCGATACAATATCGACAAACACCGTAGTGAATAGCACCCCTAACCTTCCGTGAAAATTCTTAAAACTTTCCTTCAAGTGTGGGGCAAGGTAGGTTGCCTCTTCGTTCATAACCTTCCCCCACTGCTTTTGTAAATTTCAAGAAAACTTAATTTTTTTTCAGTTTTAGAGGAGGACCTCCTCCCCGACCAAATATCGAAAAGTGATGTAGCGTATCTTTTTTACACGTCCCAGAAAATGTCAAGCAAATTATAAGCCTAAAGGGGCGGCCTCTATTCCGTCCAAATATCACAAAATCAGGTATCAACTATTAATATCGTAACCTCTCCCCAGTCCTCAAGTAACTCGGTAAAGTTTAATTGTTTCTCTGTATGTACTTAAGAGAAGCGGATGTCTCCCTATGCCCTTTTATTTTTATTAAAAAATCAGGAAGCTGATATAAATTTCATAACCCGTTTTTTCCGTAAAATTTCAGTCGGGGGAGTTTAGTTTTGTTTGTACTTTCAAAAAAAAAAAAAAAATCGGCAGAGGGGAGGTCCCCCTCCCCGACCAAATACCGAAAAATAATGTAGCGGATTTTTGTCTAGATGCCAACCCCAACATTCAATGAAAATTTCAAGCAAATCGCATAATTTTGTTCCAAGTTTCAAAAAGTAAGGCAAGGGGGAGGTCCCCCTCCCCATCCACATATGAAATCATCAGGTACCCCATATTAATTCCGTAACCTCACCACATGTTTTCTGTAAATCTCAGATAATTTAGAGAATTTTAGTTTTTTCACTGTACTTTAAAAAAAGGGGAGGTCCCCTTCCGCCACCAAATATCGAAATATAAAGTAGCGGATCTTTGTCTAGATGCCAACCCCAATCTTCAATGAAAATTTCAAGCAAATCGGTCAACTTTGTCCAATTTTCAAAAAGTCGGACAAAGGGGAGGTCCCACTCCGTGACCATATGTCAAAAAATGAGGTACCCTATTTTCAGCACATGAGTGCCCCCCACGATCTCTGAAAGTTTCAAGTAAATCGGTTCAGCCGTTTTCGCGCCAACCCGGAACATACAAATAAACAAACAAACAAACAAACAAATAAACAAACATAATTTGAATTTTATATATATAGATTTTGTCAAATTTTATTTCTATGGAAAATTTTGTCAACATTTTAATTCTATAGAAAAATTTGTCAAAATTTTATTTCCATAGAAAATTTAGTCAAAATTTTATTTCTATAGAAAATTTTGTCAAAATTTTATTTCTATAGAAAATGTTGTCAAAATTTTATTTCTATACAAAATTTTGTCAACATTTTGTTTCTATAGAAAATTTTGTCAACATTTTATTTCTATAGAAAATTTTGTCAAAATTTTATTTCTATAGAAAATTTAGTCAAAATTGTATTTATATAGAGAATTTTTGTCAAAATTTTATTTCTATAGAAAATTCTTTATCGGGCGGGCATCGCTAAATCAGCTCCGAGTTTCACCATGACCCAGAGTATATACACTGGGTCTGGGACCAATATTTCGATGTGCTACAAACGGAATGACAAGGTTAGTATACTCCCTCCTATGGTGGAGCATATAAAAATGGAGGAAGCATTCAAATCACGGGTTTCAGTTCATGAAGCGCAGAAATGATTCGTTGGCTTCCGTTCTGGACATTTTTGAAGGAAATTACGATGGACTGAATAGTCTAAGTTTGTCTAAAACTAATTCGGGCTGCCTTAAAACTATCATTGACAAATTAGATGAAATTATGGAAATTAATATATGGGGACCATCACAGAAGCAGCCAGGTCATCGATGGGTGGTAAGGTCCCTGTGGACTTTTTGGATTTTTTCCTGCACTCTCCGTACTAATTTGCATGAGTAAATGTGTAAAATATTCCACTTTAAAATCTGTATACTTTTGCATGCGTTTGAGCCAATTGTCGAAGTACTTTTCTCAAGGAATCAACCGCTTCTTCAGGTGTCGAACAGTCGACTGTTGCCTTCTTTCGGGCTCCACGATTCATCACCTATCATGATGTAATAGACGTATTTCAAAGTATCTCGATCGTATTTTGTAAGCATTTCTTTCGTCCTATGTACACGAGCCTATTTTAAGCGATCGACAAATTGTGTGCCATCTAGGTTAGGTTAGGTTAGGTGGCAGCCCGATGTATCAGGCTCACTTAGACTATTCAGTCCATTGTGATACCACATTGGTGAACTTCTCTCTTATCACTGAGTGCTGCCCGATTCCATGTTAAGCTCAATGACAAGGGACTTCCTTTTTATAACCGAGTGCGAACGGCGTTCAACATTGCAGTGAAACCACTTAGAGATGTTTTGAAACCCTCATAAATGTCACCAGCATTGCTGAGGTGGGAAAATCCACCGCTGAAAAACTTTTTGGTGTTCGGTCGAAGCAGGAATCGAACCCACGACCACGGTGGCATCTAACGCGATTAAATTTTTTTGACGGTCTACTAATATCTAAGATTACCTCAATATCACAATAGGTCACACGACGACAATATCAGTTGGCGCACAGCATCAATGGTTACCGAAACAACAACTGATTGTGGACTACCTTCACGAAATTCGTCTTGGATTGAACTACGACCTCGGGTGAATTCACCATACCATCAATAAAAACTGGTCCTTGGAAAAATTAAAAAAAAAATTAAATTAAATTCATCGATGCACTGTTGTTGAGTTGAGTCTACGTCGAAATTTGTAAAAACTAATCACACGAAAATGTTCACAATTTAATTCCATTTGTAGGCGAGATGAATCCTTTAAGTTACAGCATAGCAACAACATAAACAAAAGAATTAGGCAACGCTTGTGTTGCAATCTGTCCTTCTAAAAATTAAATTTTCCTATTTAACAAATTTTTCAATCATCTCTGTGCAACTTAAACTTTATTCCTTCATATTCCGTTACCATTAGTTTACAACTTTACCTTATGTGATCGATTCCTTAGATAGAGTAGAGTTCGAAGAATTGCACAAAAATTGCAATTTAAATTGTTACCAACACAGAAAAAAAAAAAACAAATTCATGTTAAAAGGAAATCACAAACAACTAAAAGGGCTCCCTGAAAAAGTCATCTGAGACGATTGTATTGCTTATCCTGAGAACATCTTACTTACATATATCCTTGCCTTTTGGAAGTTCGATAAGAAATGAAAACAACTTTGAAGCCAAGGACATATTATTTCCAATATATCTTTGACTCGTTTCATGTATAGTTGCTGTTGATGGCTGACACAGACAAATTTATCAACGATATAACATATATATATTTTTTTGTAACATAGGGATGCTAACGATGATAAAATGGTAATTGAATATTTTATAAACATATAGGAACAATTTTGTAAAGGGTGATACGGTCAAAATTTCAATATAAACTTGACGTATTTCTTTCAATTTTGCAAAAAACCTGAACACCCCTCATTTTGAAGGTATGTGTGTGTAGAATGTTGCTCCTATTTTGATTTTGGAATTCACTCTTCAGTTGTCAAAATGCCGTCCAAGCAAGAAGAGCAGCGTATCAAAATTTTGTTCGCGCATCGCGAAAATCCGAGCTACTCGCACGCAAAGCTGGCAAAATCGCGAAAAGTTGCCAAATCAACCGTTACAAATGTAATTAAAGTGTCGACAGCCAGGAAGTCTGGATCGGGGGGAAATCGAAAACTTGAAGCCGCTGAGACGACAAAGAGAGTTGCCGGTAGTTTCTCTCTCCGAGATGCCGCAAATAAGCTGGGTGTATCGTCTACAACCAGGGCTGTGGAGTCGAGCCAATTTTGCTCGACTCCGACTCCGACTCCAGCATTTTTCATCAGCTCGACTCCGACTCCGGAGTCGACTCCGGGTAATATAACTAAATCTCATTTTAATACCACTAATTTGTAGTTCTATTGTGGGGGTACCGTAAGTGGATCGATATAAAGTATCGTATTTATTTATGTGTGAAAAAAGGTCTTAATTTCACATTAGATGTCAATTGAACTCTATATTTCAAATTTAGGGCAATGTTTAATAAATAAAATAATGATATAAATAGCCATCATAATATGAGAAGATACCAACAGTATATGTATTTTTGGACCAAAATTATTGATACTATCTCAAATCCATTAAATTTGTTGCGAGCTATATAAAGGTTTATATTTCCATATGCATGAATTTGAATCTGAATCGATTACGACAAAATTGTATATACTTCTACAAAATCTATGTACTTAAAATTTAAATCTAACTTTATGGGACTTAACATAATTTTAACGAAAAATAAAAATGCAAGGAAAGTCTAAAGTCGGGCGGGCCGATTATAATATACTCTGCACAACTTTGTATTTAGATCTACATTTTGAAAAAATCTCAAAAAAGACTTCTACAAAACTCGGGCAATATTTGGGAAATATTTATAATTGTTTAGACAATTTCGCAAAAATGCATTTATGATTCACTCGTTGAAAAAATTGAAAATTTGAGTCATTTCTACAAGTTTTCGACTTAGCAGCAAATTTTCCAAAATTGTATGCTCCCTGAATACAATTTTGGAAAAAATTTTGTCTAGTAAATAAAATTTTGACTAAATTTTCTAAAGAAATAAAATTTTGGCAAAATTTTCTATAGAAATCAAATTTTGACCAAATATATAGAAATAAAATTTTGAATAAAATTTGTATAGAAATAAAATTTGGCAAAATTTTTTTATAGAAATAAAAGTTTGAAAAAATTATCAATAGAAATACAATTAAAAAAAAATTGTGTAGCAAACAAAATTTTGCAAAATGTTCTATAGAAGTGAAATTTTGCAAAATATTCTATAGAAACAAAATTTTGACTAAATTTTCTATATAAATAAAATTTTGATAAAATTTTATATAAAAAAAATATTTCTATAGTAATAAAATTATGAATACATTTTTTATAGCAGTGAGCAGTGAAATTTGAGAAAATTTGGTATAGAAATAAAATTTGACAATTTTTTCTTATAGAAATAAAATTTTGAAAAAATTATCAATAAAAATACAATTTTAGAAAATTTTTTGTGTAGTAAATAAAATTCTGCAAAATATTCTACAGAAACAAAATTTTGACTAAATTTTCTATAGAAATAAAATTTTAACTTAAATTTTTATAGAAATAAAATTATCAATAGAAATAAAATTTTGAAAAAAATTTTGTGTAACAAACAAAATTTTGCAAAATTTTCTATAGAAATAAAATTTTGCAAAATATTCTATAGAAACAAAATTTTGACTCAATTTTCTATAGAAATAAAATTTTGACTAAATTTTCTATAGAAAAAAATATTTCTATAGTAATAAAATTTTGAATAATTTTTTTATAGCAATAAAGTTTTGATAAAATTTGCTATAGAAATAAAATTTTGACAAAACTTTTTATAGAAATAACATTTGGACAAAATTTTCTATAAAAAAACAACTTTGAAAAAATTTTCTGTCAATATTCCACATATGTATATGGCCTTAAAATAAAATTAAAATAAAAACAATATCGATTGTTCGAAATATTTCAAATAAATTGATATGGGCATTAAAATGGATCGATCCAGGCCATCTGCTAGTTTAACATTCTAGGAAATATAAAAAGATAGCCGTAATTGGAAGTTCATTTTCATTTACAATCATGCTATACATTGATCGAATGAATAACGCAATGGAAACTAATTTGCGTAAAAACTTGCTTAGTTACAAAAATGTGAAGTGTTTTAAAAAATGTGGTTTAGCAGGAGTCGGAGTCGAGTAAAATTTTTACGACTCCGTCTCCGACTCCAGCAAAATCTTCAGACTCCGACTCCAAGACTCCGACTCCGACTCCGGCTCCACAGCCCTGGCTACAACCGTGCATCGAGCCATAAAACGAGCCGGACTATCGACTTACAAGAAGGTAGTGACTCCAAATCGCGATGATAAACAAAATACGACGGCCAAAGCGCGATCCCGGAGGCTGTACACGACGATGCTGACGAAGTTTGATTGCGTGGTAATGGATGACGAAACCTACGTCACAAGCAGCTTCCGGGACAGGAGTTTTATACGGCAAAAGGAAGGGGAAAGGTAGCAGATATTTTCAAGCACATAAAACTGTCAAAGTTCGCAAAGAAATATCTGGTTTGGCAAGCCATCTGTACCTGTGGCTTGAAAAACAGCATTTTCATAGCTTCCGGGACTGTCAACCAAGAAATTTACGTGAAAGAGTGTTTGAATAAACGTCTGCTGCCTTTCCTGAAGAAACACGGTTGTTCCGTACTGTTTTGGCCGGATTTGGCATCTTGCCATTACGGTAAAAAGGCCATGGAGTGGTACGCCGCCAACAACGTGCAGGTGGTTCCCAAGGACAAGAACCCTCCCAACACGCCAGAGCTCCGCCCAATTGAGAAATACTGGGCTATTGTCAAGCGGAACCTAAAGAAGACCAAAAAAAAAAACTGCTAAGGAGGAGCAGCAGTTCAAGGCAAACTGGCTTTCTGCGGCGAAGAAGGTGGACAAGGTGGCTGTACAAAATCTGATGGCAGGTGTCAAGCGTGAGGCCCGGCAATTCGGATTTGGAAAAGCGAAAGCCTAACTGAATATTTTTCCTGAATTTTATATTAATTGAACTTGAAAAAGAAATTTAATTTGATTTTTTAAATAAACGATTTCACCGATTTGCACGCGTTTTCCCTTGACCAAATTTTGACCGTATCACCCTTTATGATATTTGAAAAGTTTTTCATTTCTGCTGCGATTCAGAGACTGGTTCATAAGGACGTGTATATGGGGTGTCCCTACTAATTTGTCCCAGGACGTATTCTTTGGAATGAATCCAAGACGCAGAAAAATGTCAAACATTTATTTCTATAGCAAATTCTTGCAAAATTTTATTTCTAAAGAAAATTTTTGCAAAATTTTATATCTATTGAAAACTTTTACTAAATTTTATTTCTATACAACATTTTTACAAAAAGTTATTTCCATACAAAATTTTGTCAAAATTTTATTTGTATAGAACATTTTTTTACAATTTTATTTCTATAGAAACATTTTATTTATATATAATATTTTACAAAATTTTCTTTCTATAGAAGTTTTTGCACAATTTATTTCTATAGAATATTTTTGCAAAATTTTGTTTTGTTGCAAAAAAAAAATTGCAAAATTTTATTTCTATAGAAATTTTTGCAAAATTTTATTTCTTATAAAGTGTTGACAAAATTTTATTTCTATTTAAAATTTTGACAAAATTTTATTTCTATAGAAAATGTTGACAAAATTTTATTTCTATAGAAAATTTTGTCAAAAAAATGTTTTATAGAACATTTTGGTACAAATTTATTTCTATGGAAACATGTTATTTATTTAGATTTTTTTTTCAAAATATTCATTCTATAGAAGATTTTAAATTTTTTTTTGCAAAATTTTATTTTGTATAGAAAATTTTGTCAAACTGTTATTTCTATATAAAATTTTGTCAAAATTTTAGTTTGTCAAAATAATATTTCTATAGAAAATTTTGTCAACATTTTATTTTTATAGAAAATTTTGTCAAAATTTTATTTTTATAGAAAATTTCGTCAAAATTTTATTTTTATAGAAAATTTCGTCAAAATTTTATTTCTATAAAAAATTTTGTCAACATGTTATTTCTATAGAAAATTTTGTCAAAATTTTATTTCTATAGAAACATGTTATTTATTTAGATTTTTTTTTTTCAAAATTTTCTTTCTATAAAAAATTTTTGAAAAAAAAAATATTCTATTTCTTACAAAATTTTATTTCTATAGAAAATTTTGTCAAAATAATATTTCTATAGAAAATTTTGTCAAAATTTTATTTTTGTAGAAAATTTTGTCAAAATTTTATTTTTATAGAAAATTTTGTCA
Source organism: Haematobia irritans (assembly GCF_050003625.1). Taxonomy (NCBI): domain Eukaryota; kingdom Metazoa; phylum Arthropoda; class Insecta; order Diptera; family Muscidae; genus Haematobia; species Haematobia irritans. The sequence goes on along the minus strand of NC_134398.1, from coordinate 195,550,920 downwards.
AAATTTTATTTTTATATAAAATTTTTTTAATTTTTTTTTTTATAAAAAATTTCGTCAAAATTTTATTTCTATAGATTTGTCAAACTGTTATTTCCAAACTATCAAACTGTTATTTCCAAATAAAATTTTGTCAAAATTTTATTTCTATAGAAAATTTTGGGAAAGATTTTATTTCTATAGAAAATTTTATTTTTATAGAAATTTTTTCAAAATTTTATTTTTATAGAACATTTTGTTGCAATTTTTTTTATAGAAAATTTTGTCAAAATGTTATTTAAAAAAAATATTCAAAATTTTATTTTTATAGAACATTTTGTCAAAATTTTATTTTGTTTAGAAAATGTTGTTACAATTTTATATCTATAGAAAATTTCGTCACAATTTTATTTCTATAGAAACATATTTTTCTATATAAAATTTTAGCAAAATTTAATTTCTGTAGAATATTTTGCAAAATTTTATTTTTATAATAAATTCTTACAATATTTTATTTACGGGGAAAATTTTTGAAAATTTTGATTTTTATAGAACATTTTTGCAAGGTTTCATTTCTTTAGAATATTTTGTTAAAATTTTAGCTATACGTCGGGTGGGGTGTGACTTCCCATTTTAGCGTTTGAAAGTAAGCTTTTACTAATTTGGAACAAAACTTATAGTATGGTATGGTTAACGGTATAGTATAGTCGGTCCCGACATGTTGAACACATCAGCTTTTATACCCTAAATCACATAGTGGTTAGGGTATAATAAGTTTGATCGGTCAAAAAATGTGCCTACCAGAAATATTGATTTTAGACCCCATAAAATATATACCGATCGACTCAGAATCACCTCCTGAGTCGATCTAGCGCTTGGTGTCCGTCCGTCCGTCCGTCTGTCCATGTATTTGTTGTTCACAGGATTCCGGTCGCTATTATTAACCGATTTGGATGAAATTTTGTACAGGGCACAAGGACGAATGCTATTGAATTTGGAAGAAATCGGATCAAATTTAGATATAGCTCCCATATATATGTATCGCCCGATTTCGACAAATGGAGTCACGTTGCGCTTTTTTACAAACCGATCGTCATCAAATTTTGCACATAGTAAACTTTTTCATCACCCTTTAAGTCTGTAAAATTTCATCGAAATAGGTTCAGATTTAGATATAGCTTCCATATATATGTATCGCCCGATTTTCCCAAATTTGGCCATAAAAACCTTATTTATTAAGCGATCTTAATCAAACTTGGCTTACTCTAATCTTTTATGGTACTGACAATATGTGCCAAAAATAATCGAAGTCGGTTCAGATTTAGATATAGCTCCCATATATATGATCCGCCCGATTTTGCCAAATTTGGCCGTAAAACCCTATTTATCAACCGATCGCACTCAAAGTTGGCTAAATGTAATCTTCTATAGCTCTTACTGTATGTGCGAAATTTTATCGAAATCGGTTCAGATGTAGATATAGCTCCCATATATATATGTATCGCCCTATTTTGCCAAATTTGGCCGTAAAACCCTTATTTATCAACCGATCGTACCCAAGGTTGGCTAAATGTAATCTTCTATAGCACTAACTGTACGTGCAAAATTTCATCGAAATCGGTTCAAATTTAGATATAGCTCCCATATATATGTATCGCCCGATTTTGAAAAATTTGCCCCTAATAACAGAAATTTGGATTTATTACCCCAACTAATTGACCGATTTTATCTTTTTTAATAATGGACTCAATATTAGTGGCATACTAACTCTTTTGGTGCAAAATAAACTATAGCTCCTAATATTAGACATTTCTGCTCAGATTGTGACAAGACACCCATAAACATGTACCCCCTTTATGTTCTCCAAAACCTACACCAATGATACCCAAAAATGCTTATGTTTACTAATTCAGTAGGGATGGTTGAGGGTATAATATAGTCGGCCCCGCCCGACTTTCTACTTTACTCACTTGTTTCTTGTACTATTTTGAATCCGGATGTATGGTTTATAACACACGGTGAAGAATACAGAAAAATCCAAGCAATATACATAAATATACCCTTTCGTACATGTTTTTTATTTTAGAGAATCGAAATCACATCCAAACACGTCATCCCTATCTCCATATCCTTGTGGCTGCTATTTACTACAACCATCTGTTTTTCACACATCTTCACTAAAGTGAATATCTACAAATCTTCTTCAATTCTGTTCACTTTCATTGCTAGAAGAAAATTTATATGTAGACATTTTATTTAATATACGCCGCAAATTATGTCGACTTATGTCTAAATATACACCTGTGCTGGATTGGCAGTTTTACAAACCGGATGATGGTGGTGGATGACTACGAACGAAGCGGGACCAGCTAGAGTATCAGCAATAGTTTCCCAAAGTGTCTACCACTCAAGAGAATTTCTGTAATCCATACCACCCATTTCTAAGTAGTAAAAAGAAATTGCTTTCATAAGACTTATGTGGTTTTGTTGGTAATTCGTTTGTGGTATGGAAAACTTAATCCTCAGGCTTAAGTTGGAGTATGTTCACTTGATGGTTCGGATACTGGGAAATGTTGTGATAATACTAAACCAAAATAAAACAAAAAAAGCCACAAATATTTCATAAAAAATCAAACTGAAATGTACACAAATTAAAAATGAGGATTTGTTCAAACTTAAATGATGTAATGCAAAATGAAATGTTGCTAATCCTATTTTTAAGCTGTCTTCGGGTTTATTAGGATTTGTTACAGTCCTAAACATGGAATTATACAACAAAAGATGTAATTATTTTAGAAATTAAATTATTACAAAATTTAATAATAGGCGTCGTCGAAAGCAATATCTTGATTTCGAGAACGGATTTGAATTATTACTGTTAAAAGTTTTCGCAATATCTTCAGATTATGTCTAATCAAAAAAAAAAAAAAAAAAAATATATATATATATATATATATATATATATATATATATATATATATATATATATATATATATATATATATATATATATATATATATATATATATATATATATATATATATATATATATATATATATATATATATATATATATATATACCGTCGAAAGTTAGGCCCAATCTTATGAACATTCCACCATAGATTGCGTTCAAAGTAACAATTGCCACCAATAGATTTCCGCAATGGAATTGGAGTGCCCGATTTCAAGCGGTTTGCATGAAATATTTTTTCTCCATGATGCTTTAGAAGTCAAATCTAACTTTATATAGCAAAACAAAACGAATCGGATGAAATTGGCTCCTCCTGGAGGCTTCGGAAGTTAAATATGGATGTAGGTTTATGTGGGGGCTATATATAATTATGGACCTATAAGTACTAATTTTCACATGGTTTTTAGAGGGTACACAAATAGAAAAAATGGGAACAAGGTATTATAATTTAGTCAATATGTTTCCAACTCCTATAAGGAGACAAGAGAGACAAATGGTGTCTTAGGTAATAATGCTCAGGGCCGGCTTTTGAGCTCAGTTGCCACAGATGATTTTGCTAAATATTCCTCTCCAACAAAGAGGTACGTCACAAATTTTCTATAGAAATAAAATTTTGTCAAAGTTTCCTATAGAATTAAAATTTTGACAACATTTTTTAACGAAATAAAATTTTTACAACATTTTCTATACAAAACAAATTTTCTTAGAAATAAAATTTTGACAAAATTTTCTATAAATATAAAATTTTGACAAAATTTTCTATAGAAATAAAATTTTAACAAAATTTTCTATAGAAATAAAATTTTGACAAAATTTTCTATAAAAATAAAATTTTGACAAAATTTTCTATGAAAATAAAATTTTGACAAAATTTTCTATAGGAATAAAATGTTGACAAAATTTTCTATAGCAATAAAATTTTGACAAAATTTTCTATAAAAATAAAATTTTGACAAAATTTTCTATTGAAATAAAATTTTAACAAAATATTCTATAGAAATAAAATTTTGACAAAATTTTCTGTAGAAATAAAATTTTCACAAAATTTTCTATAGAAATAAAATTTTGACAAAATTTTCTATAGAAATAAAATTTAAAAAAAATTTTCTATAAAAATAAAATTTTGACAAAATTTTCTATAAAAAATAAAATTTGACAAAATTTTCTATAAAAAATAAAATTTTGACAAAATTTTCTATAGAAATAAAATTTTGACAAAATTTTCTATAAAAATAAAATTTTGGCAAACTTTTCTATAGGAATAAAATTTTGAGAAGTTTTTCTATACGAATAAAATTTTGAGAAAATTTTCTATACGAATAAAATTTTGACAAAATTTTCTATAGAAATAAAATTTTGAAAAAATTTTCTGTAGAAAAAGATTTGGAGAAAATTTTATATAGAAATAAAATTTTGACCATATTTTCTATAACAATAATATGTTGAGAAAATTTTCCATAGAAAAAAATAAATTTTAGAAAATTTTCTTTTAAAATAAAATCTTGACATAATTTTCCATAGAAATAAATTTTTGAAAAATTTTTCTACAGAAATAAAATTTTGTTACAGGTTTCTGTATAAGAGGTACGTCACAAATTTTCTATAGAAATAAAATTTTGTCTAAGTTTTGTATAGAATAAAAATTTTGGTAACATTTTTTAAAGAAATACATTTTTTACAACATATTCTATAGAAAACAAAATTTCTTTTAAAATAAAATTTTGACAAAATTTTCAATAGAAAAATAAATTTTGACAAAATTTTCTGTAAAAATAAAACGTTGACAAAATTTTCTATAGAAATACAATTTTGAGAAAATTTTCTATAGAAATAAAATTTTGAAAAAATTTTCTATAGGAAAAGATTTGGAGAAAATTTTATATAGAAATAAAATTTTTACTATATTTTCTATAAAAATAATAGGTTGAGAAAAATTTCTATAGAAAAAAAAATTAGATTTTTTTTTTAAATTTTAGAATTTTTTTTTTAATCTTGACATAATTTTCCATAGAAATAAAATTTTTTGAAAATTTTCTACAGAAATAAAATATTGAGAAAATTTTCCATAGAAATAAAATTTTTACAAAATTTTCTATAGAATTAAAATTTTGACAAAATCTTCTATAGAAATACAATTTTGACCAAATTTTCTAGAGCAATAAAATTTCTACAAAATTTTCTATGAAAACAAATAAAATTTGACAAAATTTTCTTTAAAAATAAAATTTTGACAAAATTTTCCATAAAAATAAAATTTTGACAAAATTTTCTATAGGAATAAAATTTTAACAAAGTTTTCTATAGAAATAAAATTTTGAGAAAATTTTCTATAGAAATAAGATTTTGAAAAAATTTTCTACAGAAAAAGATTTGGAGAAAATTTTATATAGAAATAAAATGTTTACCATATTTTCTATACAAATAATATGTTGAGAAAATTTTCTAAAAAAAAAAAAATTTTGAGAAAATTTTCTTTAAAAATAAAATCTTGACATAATTTTCCATAGAAATAAATTTTTGAGAAAATTTTCTACAGAAATAAAATTTTGTTACAGGTTTCTATAGAAGTAAAATTTTGAGAAAAATTTCTACAGAAAAAGATTTGGAGAACATTTTCTATAGAAATAATGCTTCTACCAGATTTTCTATAAAAATGAAATGATGAGAAAATTTTCTAAAGAAATAAAATTTTGTTGCAGGTTTCTATATAAGAGGTAGGTCACAAAGTTTCTATAGAAATAAAATTTAGTCAAAGTTTTCTATAGAATTAAAATTTTGACAACATTTTTTAACGAAATAAAATTTTTACAACATTTTCTATACAAAACAAATTTTCTATTAAAATAAAATTTTGACAAAATTTCTATAGAAATAAGATTTTGACAAAATTTTCTATAGGAATAAAATTTTAACAATTTCTATAGAAATAAAATTTTGAAAAAATTTTCTACAGAAAAAGATTTGGAGAACATTTTCTATAGAAATAATACTTCTACCAGATTTTCTATAAAAATAAAATGTTGAGAAAATTTTCTATAGAAATAAAATTTTGAGAAAATCTTCTATAGGAATAAGATTTTCTTTAAAAATAAAATTTTGACAAAATTTTCTATAGAAATAAGATTTTGACAAAATTGTCTATAGGAATAAAATTTTAACAATGTTTTCTATAGAAATAAAATTTTGAGAAAATTTTCTATAGAAATAAAATTTTGAAAAAATTTTCTACAGAAAAAGACTTGGAGAACATTTTCTATAGAAATAATACTTCTACCAGATTTTCTATAAAAATACAATTTTGACAAAATTGTCCATAGAAATAAAACTTTGACAAAATTTTCTTTAGAAATAAATTTTTGAGAAAATTTTCTACAGAAATAAAATTTTATTACAAGTTTCTGTAGAAATAAAATTTTGAGAAAATTTTCTTTAGAAATAAAAGTTTGAGAAAATGTTCTATAGAAATAAGATTTTGACAAAATTTTCTATGGAAATAAAATGTTACCTATATTTTCCACAGAAAAAAAAAATTGAGAAACTTTTTCACAGAAATAAAATATTGAGAAAATTTTCCATAGAAATAAAATTTTGACAAAATTTTCTATAGAATTAAAATTTTGACAAAATCTTCTATAGAAATACAATTTTTACCAAATTTTCTACAGAAATAAAACAAAATTTTACAAAATTTTCTATAAAAATTAAATTTTGAAAAAATTGTCTATAAATTTTCTACAGAGACAAAATTTTTATAAAATTCTCTTTAGAACTAAAATTTTGATAAAATATTCTGTAGACATAACATTTTCACAAAATTTTCTATAGAAATAGATTTTAAAAGTCTAGGTCGCAGATTCAGTCAAAAAGATTTCAAATTTAGTATGTGTTTTGGGTCAGAATAGAATCCTATTGATTTTGAAAGAAATTGGTTCAGACTTAGATATAGGTCCTATAAATATGTTTCGCCCGATATGCACTTATATGGCCCCAGAAGCCAGAATTTTACTCCGATGTGCGTAAAATTGTTCACAGAAGGTAGAATGAACATTCATTCTAACAATGAATGTAAAGTTTGGCTGAAATCGATTTGGATTTAGATATAGCTCCCATATATATCATTCGCTCGATATGCAATCGGCTCAGATTTAGACAAATATGTTATGGGGTATATGTATCATTTTTCGGTTTGAGTAAAAAAAAATCGTAGTAAAATCACCACTTCTAAATCTAAAATATATAAAAATTGCTCAAATACATGCTATCGAACGATAGCAAACTTGCCTAAAAATTGCTTTCGATTAAAATATTTCCCATATTTTTTTTTACTAATATCCCAGGACGTTAACCAACTTAAATTTAAATCTATAGAAAATAGTCTAGCAAAATTTGTCCAGATATGGTTAGATTTAAATATATGTATATGGGAACATAAACCTTTAAATATAGCACCCAACAAATTTGAAGGATTTGAGATCGTATCGCAAATGTAGATCTACAAGTTGGTGCAGAGTATATTATAGTTGGCCCACCCGACTTTAGATTTTCTTTACTGGTTAAAATTAGACGTTAAAGATAGACGACACTAGGTCAATGTCTAACAACAAACAACAAGAACTTTTTTAATCTCAGTTTTGTGTCCTTGGTATATACATTCCAATATTCCTTGAAATATACCAAAATTTTAAAAAGAATACAATAAAAAACAAGTATATACGGCCGTAAGTTCGGCCAGGCCGAAGCTTATGTACCCTCCATCATGGATTGCATAGAAACTTCATCTAAGCACTGCCATCCACAATCGAATTACTTAAATTGCGGTAACGCTTGCCGATGGCAAGTTATCTTAAAACCTCCTAACACCATCTTCTAAATTGTATGTAAGTCCATACGTGGTATATATTAAATCAAAAAAGATCGATCCAATACGTATATAATTCAGTTTGACAAAGTAGACATAAAATTTTGACAAAATTTTCTTCAGCAATAAAATTTTAACAAAATTTTCTATAGAAATAAAATTTTCACAAAATTTTCTATAGAAATAAAAATTTTGACAAATTTTCTATAGAAAGAAAATTTTGACAAAAATTTCTACAGAAATAAAATTTTAACAAAATTTTCTATAGAAATAAAATCTTGGTAGATTATTTTTGGCTCGAGTGGCAACCATGATTATGAACCGAATAAAATTTGAACAAAATTTTCTATAGAAATAAAATTTTGACAAAATTTTCTATAGAAATAAAATTTTTCACAAAATTTTCTATAGAAATAAAATTTTGGTAGATTATTTTTGGCTCTAGTGGCAACCATGATTATGAACCGATATGGACCAATTTTTGTGTGATTGGACCAATTTTGGTATGGTTGTTAGCGACCATATACTAATTTGAACCGGATCGGATGAATTTTGCTCCTCCAAGAGGCTCCGGAGGTCAAATCTGGAGAATGTTTTATATGGGGGCTATAAATAATTATGGACCGATATGGACCAATTCTGGCACGGTTGTTAAAGATTATATACTAACACCATGTTCCAAATTACAACCGGATTGGATGAAATTTGCTTCTCTTGGAGACTTCGCAAGCCAAATCTGGGGATCGGTTTATATGGGGGCTATATATAATTATGAACCGATGTGGACCAATTTTTGCATGGTTGTTAGAGACCATGTACCAATATCATGTACCAAATTTCAGGCGGATCGGATGAAATTTGCTTCTCTTTGAGGCTCCGCAACCCAAAGATGGGGATCGGTTTATATTGGCGCCATATATAATTATGGACCGATGTGGACCAATTTTTGCACGGTTGTTAGAGACCGTATACCAATACCATGTACCAAATTTCAGCCGGATCGGATGAAATTTGCTTCTCTTTGAGGCTCCACAGGCCAAATCTGGGGATCGGTTTATATGGGGGCTATATATAATTAAGGACCTATATGGACCAATTTTTTCATGGTTGTTAGAGACCATATACCAACATCATGTACCAAATTTCAGCCGGATCGGATGAAATTTTCTTCTCTTTGAGGCTCCGCAAGCCAAATCTGGGGATCGGTTTATATGGGGGCTATATATAATTATGGACCGATGTGAACCAATTTTTGCATGGTTATTAGAGACCATATACCAACACCATGTACCAAATTTCTGCCGTATCGGATGAAATTTGCTTCTCTTTTAGGCTCCGCAAGCCAAATCCGGGGATCGGTTTATATGGGGGCTATATATAATTATGGACCGATGTGAACCAATTTTTGCATGGTTGTTAGAGACCATATACCAACACCATATACCAAATTTCAGCCGGATCGGATGGAATATGCTTCTGTTAGAGGCTCCACAAGCCAAATCGGAGGGTCCCTTTATATGGGGGCTATACGTAAAAGTGGACCGATATGGCCCATTTTCAATACCATCCGACCTACATGGATAACAACTACTTGTGCCAAGTTTCAAGTCGATAGCTTGTTTCGTTCGGAAGTTAGCGTGATTTCAACAGACGGACGGACGGACATGCTTAGATCGACTCAGAATTTCACCACGACCCAGAATATATATACTTTATGGGGTCTTAGAGCAATATTTCGATGTGTTACAAACGGAATGACAAAGTTAATATACCCCCATCCTATGATGGAGGGTATAATAATCTAAAACTCTTATATTAAATTGGTTTTGATAATAGCTTTATGCCACCTGCATTATCAATAAGATTTCTCTTTGTTCCATTTTTTCATGTCTTGTCTGATAGAATTTAAGAAAACATCCTTTAGTTCTGTGCATGGCTCTGTAATCTGCACTTGAGTTTAAAAAAAAATGCTCATGTCCATGTGTAGAGATTCATTTGAACTGAATAAAAAACGCAAAACACACATACACACACATGATGAATGAAGATTGTTCATACTCTCAGGTATTTCTTTATCATGGCCTCTTTGCAGGTCAAAGAGCGTTGCATTGCTTTATTATCACAAGTTCTTGTCTGAGTTGAGCCTTTTTCAGAATTTTAACAAGATTATGTTTTTTTCATACGAAAGTCATAAGGATGAAAGTCAAACAAATTTGGATAATGCATAAATAAAGACTACACGTACATATGCCACATATGTCAACTGTGTCTTCTGTTCGGCTGTTTTTTTTTTCTTCTTTCTTTTCCGACATATTTCATGTAAGTCAGAGTGCATGGATTCTTGAATTCTTTCATTCATTTCATTCGGACAAGATGAGTTAATGCCTGACTCAGCATGCAAATAGGAGACGAAGGTGTATAAATATTTGTTAAAGATATTGATGGAGGTAAATTTAAGGATAATAATACCGCAAAGAAGACAATCTGAAGAGGTGTTTATTCTGAATATATGAAATTATCATAATTAGCAGAAAATTATTGTCTGAAGGTTGTTTAAAGAGACATTTAGACTTTAAGAAAAAAAATTTTAAATTTTTTGAAACTTGAAATTTCAAATTTTCTATAGATAAATTTTGTCAAAATTTTATTTCTATAGAAAATGTTGTCAAAATTTTATTTCTATAGAAAATTTTGTCAAAATTTTATTTCTATAGAAAATTTTGTCAAAATTTTATTTCTATAGAAAATTTTGTCAAAATTTTATTTCTATAGAAAATTTTGTCAAAATTTTATTTCTATAGAAAATTTTGTCAAAATTTTATTTCTATAGCAAATTTTGTCAAAATTTTATTTCTATAGAAAATTTTGTCAAAATTTTACTTCTATAGAAAATTTTGTCAAAATTTTATTTCTGTAGAAATTTTTGTCAAAATTTTATTTCTATAGAAAACTTGGCAAAATTTTATTTCTATAGAAAATTTTGTCAAAATTTTATTTCTATAGAAAATTTTGTCAAAATTTTATTTCTATAGAAAATTTTGTCAAAATTTTATTTCTATAGAAAATTTTGTCAAAATTTTATTTCTATAGAAATGTTTGTCAATTTTTTTTTTATAGAAAATTTTTTCAAAATTTTTTTTTTTCTATAGAAAAGTATTTCAAAACTTTTTTTCTATAGAAAATTTTGTCAAAATTTTATTTCTATGTTATACAAAATGTTGTCAAAATTTTATTTCTATAGAAAATTTTTTTCAAAATTTTATTTCTACAGAAAATTTCGTGAAAATTTTACTTCAGTGAATCATTGTTTTTGTGTCATAGCTGAAACCCATGTAGTGTTTTCTTGCCAAATTATCTTCTCCTAATTTCTCAAATACAGGAATCCTCTTCTCCATTGAATTGTTTATCATTTGTTCTTTTACTGATGCCGTGGTGAGTTGACACCAATGACTTGTTTCTGTTTTACCAAAAGAAGCGACTACTGCTCCAGCTGCTTGCATGTTGTTACAGTGTCAGATGTAATTCATTTTTGTTACAACTTCACTTCTGCTATATACCAAAAGTTAACACCCTGTTTTTCAGGAACTTGGCACTGTATGTTATATATTACCATCCACCCAGCACTTACTCTCTCTCTCCCATATCGTCTCGTTAAAGTTTATTCCTTTACGAACCCGTTTTTTGAATGACAGTGATAAATGAGTTAAAGTGCTGGTGCCTGTGTTTGGTGGAATTTAAGTCATAAATGTTCGCATTGCATGATAGCAAATTGATGTCATATGTAAATCATTACCAGAAAGACCAAAGAATGATTGTGATTCGCTACAAGAGAAATGAATTAAATTTGATTTCCGATTAAGTGGATTAAAATAAAGAAACAAGTATATACGGCCGTTAGATCGGCCAGGGCGAATATTATGTATCCTCCACCATATTGCGTGGGTTGTGGTATGAAACCATATGAATCAATTTTTGCACGGTAAGTAGAGAGCCAAATTTCAATCGAATCGGATGAAATTTATTCCTCCATGAGGCTTTAGAAGACAAATTTGCGGTTCCGTTTTTATGGGGACTACATATATAACTATGACCAATACTGACCAATTTGGTTTTTAGAGGGATTTACTAACATCTCGTAACAAATTGAAATTTCGGCACGGCCAAATCTTATATACCAACCACCATAGGTTAGGTTAGGTGGCAGCCCGATGTATAAGGCTCACTTAGACTATTCAGTCCATTGTGATACCACGTTGGTGAACTTCTCTCTTATCACTGAGTGCTGCCCGATTCCATGTTAAGCTCAATGCCAAGGGACCTCCTTTTTATAGCCGAGCCCACATTGCAGTGAAATCGCTTAGAGCAGCTTTGAAACCCTCAGAAATGTTACCAGCATTACTGAGGTGGGATAATCCACCGCTGAAAAACTTTTTGGTGTTCGGTCGAAGCAGGAATCGAACCCACGACCTTGTGTATGCAAGGCGGGCATGCTAACCATTGCACCACGGTGGCTACCAACTTTAATGGATTGCGTACAAATTTCAATCAACAACGGTCGTTGATAATCGTATTATTATATTTAACCCTTTAACTACCGAAATGAGTCTAATATTAAAATCTTTAATTTTTCTTCTCTTTTTACTTGAACATGCTTTTAGAAAATAAAATTTGAAAACCTACCTCTATTCATTCAAGAGCTATATAAGTTTGCTTGATACTTGAATTGTGACCAAATGACCTTACGAAAACATTGAGAAAAAAAAAATACAAATATATCAAATTTCTAATATAATTTTTTTTTTTATACCCTAAACCACATAGTGGTCAGGGTATAATAAGTTTGATCGGCCAAAAAATGTGCCTACCAGAAATATTGATTTTAGACCCCATAAAATATATACCGATCGACTCAGAATCACCTCCTGAGTCGATCTAGCGCTTGGTGTCCGTCCGTCCGTCCGTCTGTCCATGTATTTGTTGTTCACAGGATTCCGGTCGCAATTATCAACCGATTTTGATGAAATTTGGTACAGGGAGTTTTTTGGGCACAAGGACGAACGCTATTGAATTTGGAAGAAATCGGATCAAATTTAGATATAGCTCCCATATATATGTATCGCCCGATTTCGACAAATGGGGTTACGTTGCGCGTTTTATCCGACGGATCGTCACCAAATTTGACAAAAGGTAATCTTTTCTATCGCCCTTTAAGTCTGCAAAATTTCATCCAAATCGGTTCAGATTTAGATATAGCTCTCATATATATGTATCGCCCGATTTTCTCAAATTTGGCCACAAAACCTTTATTTATCAACCGATCTTACTCAAAGTTGGCCAAATATAATCTTCTATAGCACTAACTATATGTGCAAAAAATCATCGAAATCGGTTCATATTTAGCTATAGCTCCCATATATATGTACCGCCCGCTTTTTCTAAATTTGGCCAAAAAACCCTTATTTATCAACCGATCTTACCCAAATTTGGCTAAATGTAGTCTTCTATAGCACTAACTATATGTGCAAAAAATCATTGAAATCGGTTCAGATTTAGATATAGCTCCCATATATATGTATAGCCCGATTTTCGCAAATTTGGCCATAGAACCCTTATTTATTAACCGATCTTACTAAAAGTTGGCTAGATCCAGTCCTCTATAGTACTAACTATATGTGCAAAATTTCATCGAAATCGGTTCAGATGTAGATATAGCTCCCATATATGTATCACCCGATTTTGAAAAATTCGCCCCTAATAACCTTATGTTTGATACAGACCTCATTTCTTAACTGATCTTACAAAAATCTTGCACAAGGTGTGGTATTAATCAAACCCGCAAAATATTATGCAAATTGATTCAGATTTAGATATAGCTTCCATATATATGCATCGCTCGATTTTCCCAAATTTGGCCATAGTACTCTTATTTGTTAACCAATGTTACTCAAATTTCCAATTTGATGTACTAGCCGATCGTACTTATACGTACTTGCAGCTCTTACATAAGAATATTGCTCGATTTTTACAAATTTGTATTTATTACCCACACTAATTTAACGATTTTCTCTTTTTTAATAATGGGCTCAATATTAGTGGCATACTAATTGCATATTCATGTTTTAAGATAAAAACGTACTTAGAACCATTTTTGTTTTGTAAAATTTTTTAAATTTAACGAACAATATAGTAGGGAAAATTGTTTGGGAATGTATGGGAAAGTAGGGAACTTTTTTGTCCTTGTAGGGTAAACCGAACATTTTCCCTGGCAACATTGACTGTGAGCTATAGTCAGATTGACACAAAGCACCCATAGACATGTACCCCTTAATTTTCTTAAATATGCAACTGCGGTTTATCCCCCAGACCTATATGTTACCCCATATGTAACATATATGTGGTTTAGGGTATGATATAGTCGGCCCCGCCCGACTTTCTACTTTACTTACTTGTTTTTATACCCACCACCATAGGATGGGGGGTATATTAACTTTGTCATTCCGTTTGTAACACATCGAAATATTGCTCTAAGACCCCATAAAGTATATATATTCTGGGTCGTGGTGAAATTCTGAGTCGATCTGAGCATGTCCGTCCGTCCGTCCGTCCGTCCGTCTGTTGAAATCACGCTAACTTCCGAACGAAACAAGCTATCGACTTGAAACTTGGCACAAGTAGTTGTTATTGATGTAGGTCGGATGGTATTGCAAATGGGCCCTATCGGTGCACTTTTACGTATAGCCCCCATATAAACGGACCCCAATATTTGGCTTGCGAGGCCTCTAAGAGAAGCAAATTTCATCCGATCCGGCTGAAATTTGGTACATGGTGTTAGTATATGGTCTCTAACAACCATGCAAAAATTGGTCCACATCGGTCCATAATTATATATTTGGCTTGCGAGGCCCCTAAGAGAAGCAAATTTCATCCGATCCGACTGAAATTTGGTACATGATGTCAGTATATGGTCTCTAACAACCATGCAAAAATTGGTCCACATCGGTTCATAATTATATATAGCCCCCATATAAACCGATCCCCCGATTTGGCTTGCGAGGCCTCTAAGAGAAGCAAATTTCATCCGATCCGGCTGAAATATGGTACATGGTGTTAGTATATGGTCTCGAACAACCATGCAAAAATTGGTCCACATCGGCCCATAATTATATATAGCCCCCATATAAACCGATCCCTCGATTTGGCTTGCGAGACCGCTAAGAGAAGCAAATTTCATCCGATCCGGCTGAAATTTTGTACGTGATATTAGTATATGGTCTATAACAACCATGCACAAATTGGTCCACATCGGTTCATAATTATATATAGCCCCCATATAAACCGATCACCAGATTTGACCTCCGGAACCTGTTGGAAGACCAAAATTCATCTGATTCAGTTGAAATTTGGTACGTGGTGTTAATATATGGCCTCAAACTCCCATGCAAAAATTGGTCGATATCGGTCCATAATTATATATAGGCCCCATATAAACCGATCCCCAGATTTGACCTCCAGAGCCCCTTGGAAGAGCAAAATTCTTGCCATTCGGTTGAAATTTGGTACGTGATGTTAGTATATGGTATCCAACAATCATGCAGGAATTGGTTCCTATCAGTCCATAATTATAGATAGCTCCCATATAAACCGATCCCCAGATTTGACCTCCGGTGCCTTTTGGAGAAGCAAAATTCATCCGATATGCTTGAAATTTGGTACGTGGTGGTAGTATATGATATTTAACAGCCATGCCAAAAGTGGTCCACATCGTCCACATCTACGTACAAAAAGTCCATATCGATTCGTAATTATTGGTAGACTTAACTATACATAACTTTTTTGTCTAATATATACCATGTATGGACTAAATCACAGTCTTTCGTAGAAGTTTCTACGCAATCCATGGTGGTGGGTACATAAGATTCGGCCTGGCCGAACTTGCGGCCGTATGTACTTGTTTTTTTTTTTTTTTTTTTAAGAAGTTTGTAAAAATGAATTTTAGCTTATAGCTTATTTAGACTAAAGTCTCCACTTTAAAATAACAGCGAGAAATAATTGGAATCTAAGTGGAGTAATATAGTTTGTTGTCGTTTTCGAATGTCCTCCTAAGTGGACGTCGGTAGTCAAAGGGTAATTATGAACCTATGAACCTCGTGTGAAATACACACCTTCAGTACGTTCAGGAAGTCAAATATGGATGCCGTTCTATATGGGTCTATATATAAATATATAAATAAATTCAAACTTTTGTGTGGCTATTTAAACTTGAATGCTGAAATGAGTCAATATCTGGTTACCGATATGGATACATTTTTGTATGGTTACTTAAGAGAAAATATCGACATCAGGTAATTTGATTAGCCTTGGGGACTTTCAAATCTAGGGATAGTTATATGTGGAGGTCATAATCCAGAAAGGAATATACCGAATCTAAGACGAATCGGGCAAAAGTAAACTCCTCCTTTCTACAGAAAATTTTGTCAAAATTTTATTTTTATAGAAAATTTTATTTCTATAGAAAATTTTCTCAAAATTTTATTTCTATAGAGCATTTTCTCAAAATTTTATTTTTATAGAAAATTTTCTCAAAGTATTGTTTCTATAGAAAATTTTCTCAAAGTTTTGTTTCTATAGAAAATCTGGTCAAAATTTTATTTCTTTAGAAGATTCTGCCAAAATGTTATTTCTATAGAAAATTTGTCAAAATTTTATTTCTACAGAAAAAAACTTTATTTTTATAGGAAATTTTGTCAAAATTTTATTTCTATAGAAAACTTTTACAAAATTTTATTCCTATAGAAAATTTTCTCAACATATTATTTCTATAGAAAATTTTTGCAAACTTTTATTCCTATAGAAGATTTTCTCAAAATTTTATTTCTATAGAAAGTTTTTTCAACATTTTGTTTCTATTGAAAATCTGGTCAAAATTTTATTTCTTTAGAAGATTCTGTCAAAATGTTATTTCTATAGAAAATTTGTCACAATTTTATTTCTAGTGAAAATTTTCTCAAAATTTTATTTCTATAGAAGCTTTTGTCAACATTTTATTTCTATAGAAAAATTTGTCGAAATTTTATTTCTATAGAAAACTTTCTCAAAATTTTATTTCTATAGAACATTTTTTCAAACTTATATTTCTATAGAAGATTTTCTCAAAATTTTATTTCTATAGAACATTTTTTCAAACTTATATTTCTATAGAAGATTTTCTCAAAATTTTATTTCTATAGAAAATCTGGTCAAACTTTTATTTCTTAAGAAAATTTTGTCAAAATTTTGTTTCTATAGAAAATTTGTCAAAATTTTATTTCTATAGAAAATTTTCACAAAATTTTATTTCTATTGAGAATTTTCTCAAAATGTTATTTCTATAGAAACTTTTGCCAAAATTTTATTTCTATATTCTGTCAAATTTTTTATTTCTATAGAAAACTTTGTCAAAATTTTATTTCTATAGAAATTTTTGTCAAAATGTTATTTCTATAAAAAATTTTGTCACAATTTTATTTCTATAAAAATTTTTGTCAATATGTTATTTCTATAAAAAAAATTTGTCACAATTTTATTTCTATAGAAATTTTTGTCAAAATGTTTTTTCTATAGAAAATTTTCTCAAAATTTTATTTGTATAGAACATTTTCTCAAAATTTTATTTCTATAGAACATTTGGTCAAAATTTTATTTCTATAGACAATTTTGTCAAAATGTTATTTCTATAGAAAATTTTCTATAGAAGATCTTTGCAAACTTTTATTTCTATAGAAGATTTTCTCAAAATTTTATTTTTTTTTAGAAAATTTTGTCAAAATGTTATTTCTATAGAAAATTTTATTTCTACAAAAAATTTTGTCACAATTTTATTTCAATAGAAAATTTTGTCACAATTTTGTTTCGGCAAAAATTTTGTCAAAATTTTATTTCTATAGAAAATTTAGTCAAAATTTTATTTCTATAGAAAATTTTGTCAAAATTTTATTTCTATGGAAATTTTTGTCAAAATTTAATTTCTCTAGAAAATGTTGTCAAAATTTTACTTCTATATAATTTTTTTTTTTTAATTTTATCAAAATTTTATTTCTATAGAAAATTTTCTCACAATTTTATTTCTATAGAAAATTTTCTCAAAATTTTATTTCTATACAAAATTTTCTCAAAATTTTATTTCTATAGAAAATTTTCTCAACACTTTATGTCTATAGAAGATTTTCTCAACATTTTATTTCTATAGAAAAAGTTCGCTACATTTTATTTCTATAATTTTTTTTTCAAAATTTTATTTCTTTAGAAAATTTTGTCAAAATGTTATTTCTACAGAAAATTTTGTCAAAATTTTATTTCTATAGAAACTTTTGTCAAAATGTTGTTTCTATAATCAATTTTCTCAAAATTTTATTTCTATAGAAAACTTTGTCAATATTTTATTTCTATAGACAATTTTGTCAAAATTTTATTTCTATAGAAAATTTTCTCAAAATTTTATTTCTATAGAAACTTTTGTCAAAATTTGTTTTTATAGAAAATTTTGTCAAATTTTTATTTCTATAGACAATTTTGTCAAAATTTTATTTCTATAGAAAATTTTATCAAAATTGTATTTCTTTAAAAAATTGTGTCACAATTTTATTTCTATAGAAAACTTTGTCAAGATTTTATAGAAAATTTTGTCAAAATTTTATTTCTATAGAAAATTTTGTTAAAATTTTATTTCTATAGAAAATTTTGTCAAAATTTTATTTCTTTAAAAAAATTTTGTCAAAATTGAATTTCTATAGACAATTTTAGAACTTTAGCTATTTCGACTAAAGACCAACCACTCTTCCCATCAAAAAATGGTGCACTCTATTTTCACAGCGGAAACTCTTGAGCAATTCTTTGCTATAATTCTTAGACAATTTCCTATTAAATAGTTGTTCTTCTTGATATGCTTATATTTGAAAACAATTTTAGGATGTAAACAATCTTATCTATTTTTTCGAAATATTTTCCACATCAATGCCTTGCGATTCAAATTTATGGTACAAATATAGTCTTTTTTGCCTTGTGGAATAAACCTAATAAATTTGTCATAGTAGCCAGTGCAAGTCAAATACACATTAACCAGTAGTGGCTTGGGTAGAAATGGGTTGAAAAATAAAACCGCTAATTCTTTTTAACCCAGCATCTTTATTTACCTGACTATGTTTGCGTACAACGAAATATATTTCATTTTGCTGTTATATCGCTTGTTTTGGTGTCGTATTTCGTTTTTTTTTTGCTGCTGCTGCTTTATTTGTGTTTGTGCGGTACCATATTTTATTCCGTTTTTGCATTCGGACTGTTTGTTTTACTGTGCTTTACACAGTATATGCTTGACCCCCTTTAGTTATGCACTCTCTCATAAACCAAACCTTACCTTTGCTCGCGCTCTCTCTCACGATTTGCTAACCACATAGTGGTTACCACTGTGAATGCATTGAAGTGAGGTTGGTTGTATGCTTCTAGTGTGTGTGTGTGTGGGTTGGTGTGTGTTTTCGTATGGTTGAGTCTTTGGTTGCATTGCGTGTGTGTCATGGGGTTTTGAGTGGATTCATTCTTTAACTGGATTCTACTCTTGTGTCGTCTGGTGTATGTTAAAGATTTTGTATATGTGTGAGTATATGTGAGGGTTGAATGCATAAAGTACTGTAGTACTGTATATTTATGTTGTGGCCATAAATACTTAAAATTCAATTTCAATTCTTAACAGGATGCAAGAATACATACCTCTATTTTATATCACTGTATACCAATATGACTTTCCACTCGGCAACGATTTCCATTGGACATATCATCTTTCAGAATTTATATGTCCAAATGAAGAATTTAATAAATGGTTAAGGTTAACCAACAACTAGCAACTACACCTACCAATATTAACTGTGTGATAGCCGATAACTGGTTTTTCCACCATTATGCTTTGTCTTTAACCGAAGAAAAGCAAACCTGAAGTTAATATTCCGACTAGTCCTAGATTTGATATTGAGTCTAAAGTTACGATTACTGAAGATATAGGGTAAAATTTATTACAATAATCGTTATGATGATATGCATATGTGGCCAATTAGAATCGTACACTGGGTACAGTGGTGCGTATTATCCATAATATTTAATCATTGAATATGACATATACGCCACCATGTACATAAACATTATAAATTAGCAAATAACAGCAATAACAAGTAAGGAAAGTCTAAAGTCGGGCGGGGCCGATTATATTATACCCTGCACCACTTTGTAGATCTAAATTTTCGATACCATATCACATCCGTCAAATGTGTTTGGTGCTATATAAAGGTTCGTCCCAAATACATTTAAATACATTTAAATATCACTGGATTTGGACAGAATTTGATAGACTTTTACAAAATCTATATAGAATCTATATAAAAAACAAGTATATACGGCCGTAAGTTCGGCCAGGCCGAAGCTTATGTACCCTCCATCATGGATTGCGTAGAAACTTCTTCTAAACACTGCCATCCAGAATCGAATTACTTAAGTTGCGGTAACGCTTGCCGATGGCAAGGTATCTTAAAACCTCCTAACACCATATTCTAAATTGTATGTAAGTCCATACGTGGTATATATTAAATCAAAAAAGATCGATCCAATACGTATATAATTCAGTTTGACAAAGTAGACACAAAATTTTGACAAAATGTTCTACAGAAATAAAATTTTAACAAAATTTTCTATAGAAATAAAATTTTCACAACATTTTCTATAGAAATAAAAATTTTGACAAAATTTTCTATAGAAAGATAATTTTGACAAAAAATTCTACAGAAATAAAATTTTAACAAAATTTTCTCTAGAAATGAAATTTTGACAAAATTTTCTATAGAAATAAAATTTTGGTAGATTATTTTTGGCTTTAGTGGCAACCATGATTATGAACCGATATGGACCAATTTTTGTGTGATTGGACCAATTTTGGTATGGTTGTTAGCGACCATATACTAACACCACGTTCCTAATTTGAACCGGATCGGATGAATTTTGCTCCTCCAAGTGGCTCCGGAGGTCAAATCTGGAGAACTTTTTATATGGGGGCTATATATAATTATGGACCGATATGGACCAATTCTGGCACGGTTGTTAAAGATCATATACTAACACCATGTTCCAAATTACAACCGGATTGGATGAAATTTGCTTCTCTTGGAGACTTCGCAAGCCAAATCTGGGGATCGGTTTATATGGGGGCTATATATAATTATGAACCGATGTGGACCAATTTTTGCATGGTTGTTAGAGACCATATACCAATATCATGTACCAAATGTCAGGCGGATCGGATGAAATTTTCTGCTCTTTGAGGCTCCGCAACCCAAATCTGGGGATCGGTTTATATTGGGGCTATATATAATTATGGACCGATGTGGACCAATTTTTGCACAGTTGTTAGAGACCATATACCAATACCATGTACCAAATTTCAGCCGGATCGGATGAAATATGCTTCTCTTAGAGGCTCCACAAGCCAAATCTGGGGATCGGTTTATATGGGGGCTATATATAGTTATGGACCGATGTGGACTAATTTTTGCATGGTTGTTAGAGACCATATACCAACACCATATACCAAATTTCAGCCGGATCGGATGAAATATGCTTCTGTTAGAGGCTCCACAAGCCAAATCTGAGGGTCCCTTTATATGGGGGCTATACGTAAAAGTGGACCGATATGGCCCATTTGCAATACCATCTGACCTACATCGATAACAACTACTTGTGCCAAGTTTCAAGTCGATAGCTTGTTTCGTTAGGAAGTTAGCGTGATTTCAACAGACGGACGGACGGACGGACATGCTTAGATCGACTCAGAATTTCACCACGACCCAGAATATATATACTTTATGGGGTCTTAGAGCAATATTTCGATGTGTTACAAACGGAATGACAAAGTTAATATACCCCCATCCTATGATGGAGGGTATAAAAATATGGGAAACATTTAAATCTGAAGAAATTTAAAGGAAACTTCGCAAAAGTTTATTTTTGATTTATCCCTCGATATATATGTATTAGAAGTTTAGGCACATTGGAATCATTTTTACAACTCTTCGACTAAGCAGTGGCGATTTAACAAGGAAAATGTTGGTATTTTGACCATTTTTGTCGAAATCAGAAAAACATGTATATGGGAACTATATCTAAGTCTGCACCGATTTCAATCACATTTTGTGCACTTGACTATACGACTAAGTGTTATGTTTGTACAAAATTTCAAGCAAATCGGTATACAACTCTGGCTGCTGGGTCCATATTAGTGTATATCGGGCGAAAGATATATATGGGAGCTTTATCTAAATCTGAACCGATTTCTTCCCAAATCAATAGGGTTCTATTCTGACCCAAATTAGGAACATGTGCCAAATTTGAAGGCGATTGGACTTAAATTGCGACCTAGACTTTGATCACAAAAATGTGTTCACAGACAGACGGACGGACAGACGGACATGGTTATATCGACTCAGGGACCCACCCTGAGCATTATTGCCAAAGACACCATGTGTCTATCTCATCTCCTTCTGGGTGTTACAAACATATGCACTAACTTATAATACCACAGTGTGGCGCAGGGTATAAAAATCCAACAATGTTCTTGTTCTGAACTAACTTATAATACCAAACTTATATTAATGTATATATACTTGTTTGTTTCATGAAAGAGAAATTTTCTTGTCAATATAATATGGACATATTTTCCCATTTTTTTTTGTTTTGCTAAATTCTCCACTTTCTTTTTGTGAAATTTATTTATCTTTATTATAAGCTTTATTGCATTTTTCAATTAGTCTACATTGTATTTGATTATCTGACATTTATACACATCAAAGAATGAATCAACAATTTTACGTATACTAATATTAGTAAAATTATTAATATAAATATTTTAAATGACCATCAAGAGAAACGTAGCTTATGGAAAAGTTCAAACAAAGGTTGAGCATATGAATGCATTAAGATAAATCAAATAAATTTATTGTCTATGATTAATATGAATATATTTATATAATATACAAATAAGTTATTTCAAAATCATTGAATATGAATAGAATTTTAGACCCAGTGAATATAGTTTCAGCTGCTCATTTCAAAAGTAGAAAATGAGTTATACGAAGTAAAAGAGATAAGAAGCTTCAGATAGACAAACTGGCTAATTATGACCAAAGATAACCCAACAAAAAATTTCGTTGAAAACTAATCTATAATCTATCTATCTAATCTAATAATCTATCTGTAAACAAAATGCAATATTTCGGGGAATATTCGTGTGTTTTGCCTTTAATAACAAAAGTTTACAATATAATATTTTTTTTTTTCATGTACATTTGGTGAAGAGAGAAGTTCACCAATGTGGTATCACAATGGACTGAATAGTCTAAGTGAGCCTGATACATCGGGCTGCCACCTAACCTAACCTAACCTTGATGAGATGTAACTTGTTTTTATGCATTTTGATCTGCTGAATTCGAAAAAAAAAATTAAATTTTTATGGAAAAGTTTTTGAGATATACCGTTATTTTTAGTTTTTCGCTCTTTTTTCACTAAACAGATTATACCTTGAGTTGGAAACGTCCGCTTATATCGTTGTTGGTACTTAAAATGTATTGAGATGTCGAACAATCGTGTATAATTGAATCTGTTATAAGTTAAGTGGTTCAAAAAATATCGATGCAAAGAGGGCAAATTTATAAACTGTTAAATTTTCTATATAAATAAACAAAATGACAAAATTTTTTAAAGCAGTAAAATTTTGATAAAATTTATAGGAAAATATAAATATTTGTCAAAATAAATATTGACAAAATTTTCTATAGGAATCAAATTTTTATCGTTATTGTTGTTTTTGATCTCAGCTTAAAGCCATGCATTGACTAAACTACAAGTGTAGCTTAACCAACAGAGGAAAAGTATGCTTGTCAAATTTATTTGGGAAAAGCCCTATAGACTGCAAGATGGTTGGATGTACAGCTGTTTCGGAATTACCACATTCCTCATCAGCATCCTCTACTTGCAGCAAAACTATCAACCAATTATCAGAATAAATTCGGGTAATTCACTCAACCCAAAGTGAAATACACTTGAACTTGGCAAAACTTTCTATAGAAATACAATTTTGACAAAATTTGCTATAGGAATAAAATTTTGACAACATTTTCTATAGAAATAAAATTTTCTTTAGAAATAGAATTTTAACAAAATTTGCTATAAAAAATAAAATGTTGACAAAATTTTCTATAGAAATATAATTTGATAAAATTTTGTATATAAATAAACTGTTGACAAAATTTTCTATATAAATAAACAAAATGACAAAATTTTTTAAAGCAATAAAATGTTGATAACATTTGTAGAAAAATATAGAAATTTGTCAAAATAAATATTGACATATTTTTCTATAGAATTTAAATTTTGACAAAATTTTCTATAAAAATTAAATATTGAAAAAATTTTCTATAAAAATAAAATTTTGACAAAATTTTCTATAAAAATAAAATATTGAAAAAATTTTCTATAAAAATAAAATTTTGACAAAATTTTCTATAGAAATAAAATTTTGACAAAATTTTCTATAGAAATAAAATATTGACAATTTTCGACAAAAATAACATTTTGACAAAATTTTCTATAGAAATAAAATTTGGACAAAATGTTCTATAGAAATTAAATTTTGACAAAAAACTGAAGCTGAAAATGTATTTTTTTTTTGTTTTAAATTTTAGAGGTCGATATTCATATATTTTTTGGTAAAATTTTCTCCACATTTTGGTAGATTATTCTTGAATCGAGTGGAAACCGAGGCTTCTAGGCACATTTCTCTGATATAAAGTTTTTCTAAAAGTCGATAACCTTTTCGATGAAGCCACATGGGTCTAATAGTTAAGTGATTTGACTTAATACTGGTTATCTTTATATGAAAGATTTCTTTTACTAATGTCAACATAGCTTTAATAATTCTGAAAAATTATTTTAAATCAAAATTTTGTTGACATTTTGTATCCTGACTACAAATCAAACAAGTATATAGGGCCGTAAGTTCGGCCAGGCCGAAGCTTATGTACCCTCCATCATGGATTGCGTAGAAACTTCTTCTAAACACTGCCATCCACAATCGAATTACTTAAGTTGCGGTAACGCTTGCCGATGGCAAGGTATCTTAAAACTTCCTAACACCATCTTCTAAATTGTATGTAAGTCCATACGTGGTATATATTAAATCAAAAAAGATCGATCCAATACGTATATAATACAGTTTGACAAAGTAGACATAAAATTTTGACAAAATTTTCTACAGAAATAAAATTTTACAAAATTTTCTATAGAAATACAATTTTCACAAAATTTTCTATAGAAAGAAAATTTTGACAAAAATTTCTACAGAAATAAAATTTTAACAAAATTTTCTATAGAAATAAACTTTTGACAAAATATTCTATAGAAATAAAATCTTGGTAGATTATTTTTGGCTCGAGTGGCAACCATGATTATGAACCGAATAAAATTTGAACAAAATTTTCTATAGAAATAAAATTTTGACAATGATGAAAATTTTATTATGAACCGAATAAAATTTTAACAAAATTTTTTCTAGGAATAAAATTTTGACAAAATTTTCTATAGAAATAAAATTTTGACAAAATTTTCTATAGAAAGAAAATTTTGACAAAAATTTCTACAGAAATAAAATTTTAACAAAATTTTCTATAGAAATAAACTTTTGACAAAATATTCTATAGAAATAAAATCTTGGTAGATTATTTTTGGCTCGAGTGGCAACCATGATTATGAACCGAATAACATTTGAACAAAATTTTCTATAGAAATAAAATTTTGACAATGATGAAAATTTTATTATGAACCGAATAAAATTTTAACAAATTTTTTTCTAGGAATAAAATTTTGACAAAATTTTCTATAGAAATAAAATTTTGACAAAATTTTCTATATAAACAAAAGTTTTGGTAGCTTATTTTTGGATTATGAACCGATATGGACCAATTTTTGTGTGATTGGACCAATTTTGGTATGGTTGTTAGCGACCATATACTAACACCACGTTCCTAATTTGAACCGGATCGGATGAATTTTGCTCCTCCAAGAGGCTCCGGAGGTCAAATCTGGAGAACGTTTTATATGGGGGCTATATATAATTATGGACCGATATGGACCAATTCTGGCACGGTTGTTAAAGATCATATACTAACACCATGTTCAAAATTACAATCGGATTGGATGAAATTTGCTTCTCTTGGAGACTTCGCAAGCCAAATCTGGGGATCGGCTTATATGGGGGCTATATATAATTATGAACCGATGTGGACCAATTTTTGCATGATTAGTAGAGACCATATAACAATATCATGTACCAAATTTCAGGCGGATCGGATGAAATTTGCTTCTCTTTGAGGCTCCGCAACCCAAATCTGGGGATCGGTTTGTATGGGCGCTATATATAATTATGGACCGATGTGGACCAATTTTTGCACAGTTGTTAGAGACCATATGCCAACACCATATACCAAATTTCAGCCGGATCGGATGAAATATGCTTCTCTTAGAGGCTACACAAGCCAAATCTGGGGGTCGGTTTATATGGGGGCTATATATAATTATGGACCGATGTGGACCAATTTTTGCATGGTTATTAAAGACCATATACCAACACCACGTATCAAATTTCAGGCGGATCGGATGAAGTTTGTTTCTCTTTGAGGCTCCGCAACCCAAATCTAGGGATCGGTTTATATGGGGGCTATATATAATTATGGACCGATGTGGACCAGTTTTTGCATGGTTGTTAGAGACCATATACCAATACCATATACCAAATTTCAGCTGGATCGGATGAAATATGCTCCTGTTAGAGGCTCCACAATCCAAATCTGAGGGTCCCTTTATATGGGGGCTATACGTAAAAGTGGACCGATATGGCCCATTTTCAATACCATCCGACCTACATCGATAACAACTACTTGTGCCAAGTTTCAAGTCGATTCGTTCGGAAGTTAGCGTGATTTCAACAGACGGACGGACGGACGGACGGACATGCTCAGATCGACTCAGAATTTCACCACGACCCAGAATATATATATATACTTTATGGGGTCTTAGAGCAATATTTCGATGTGTTACAAACGGAATGACAAAGTTAATATACCCCCATCCTATGATGGAGGGTATAAAAATAAGAGATGTTTTCCTTTACTTTATTTCAAAGATTTGTTTTACTTGCAACGTACCATGATTGCTAATTGAAGCCGAGTCAGAATTTTGAAAATTATAAAAAATAAAAAAAACGAATAGACTGATATTTGCTTCTTAGAATCAAGAAAGCAAAATTTTCTATAGAAATAAAATTTGGACAAAATTTTCTATAGAAATTAAATTTTGACAAAATACTGAAACTGAAAATAATTTTTTTTTAATTTTTGGAGGTCGATATTCATATATTTTTTGGTAAAATTTTCTCCAAATTTTGGTAGATTATTCTTGAATCGAGTGGAAACCGTGGCTTCTAGGCACATTTCTCTGATATAAAGTTTTTCCAAAAGTCGATAACCTTTTCGATGAAGCCATTTGGGTCTAATTGTTAAGTGATTTGACATAATACTGTTTATCTTTATATGAAAGAATTTTTTTACTAATGTCAACATAGCTTTAATAATTCTGAAAAAATCTTTTAAATCAAAATTTTGTTGACATTTTGTATCCTGACTACAAATCAAAAAATAAGAGATGTTTTCCGTTACTTTATTTCAAAGATTTGTTTTACTTAGAACGTACCATGATTCCTTATTGAAGCCGAGTCAGAAATTTGAAATTTATGTTGTTCCTAATACGTTTTTAAAAGACTTTTATAGCACATGAAGAAAAAAGCTAAAAAAACGAATAGACTGATATTTGCTTCTTAGAATCAAGAAAGCAAAACTCAAATTTAAAAGAGAATTGTGTTTTAAATGCATTCTTACTTCAATTCTCTGCTTCTTTGACTCGGAATCAATACCAAATTCATTAGTGTTAATACAAAATCTTTAAAAACTGGCATACTTTTTTCAGTGCATATAAAGCGATCCCCATACTTGACTTCAGGAGCCTCTTAGAGAGGCAAATTTCGTTCAATTCGGTTGAAATTTAGTACTTGAAGGTAATATATGCCTTCCAATAATCGTGCAACGATGGGTCCTTCTATGTGGGCTCCACACTCACAAAATGGTTTACTTTGATTCAAAGATTTTGATCATCCCTTAACGATTGATATTGATTCCGAGCCAAAAATTTTTTATTTACTTTTAACTGTCCAAAATTGAAATGTTATATTAAGACAGCCTAATATCCTAGTTTCTAAGACATTCCACATGCGTTGAAAGGGAATGTTTTTGGAACAATTTCAAATTGGGGTTTTCTGGGTATATATCAATCTTACTTGTCACGTGTGTGATTCCTTTTTTTAATCAACCTATGAAAGAGTCACGTATCTATTTTATTATATTTGGTTACATTGATGTTTTCAGTTTGAAATTGGCTTCGTTTATTCATTTATGGTCATTATTATTAACATTCAAAATGTTCGTTGGTTTATAACATCATAATGATCATTAAATAAAGTTAAATGATGTTTGAAAATTTGTTGATGTCTACTTATATGCAAAACTTAATGGCCAAACTAAATATTCAAATAATAATCATTACAGATAAGAGAAAATTTGCAGGACCCCATCAACTACTACATCTTCTCGCATAGTATCTGTTAATTGTATCTAACATGAAAGTTTCCTTACACAGAATAATAAACCACACGCTTCACTCTCTACATGTTTCGAAATACGATGCGATGAGGAGTTTGTGTACTATTGTAGGGTTACTAACAAAGTTATAGGAATTACTTCAAATTGTATAACAAAATAAAAAACACACACAATTTTCATAAATTGAATTGAAAATGAAAAAAAAAAATACTTTTAGGTCTGCACATTCATTGCAAAGCTATAATTGTTATCAGAGGTACAATCAATTTAGCAATATGCACCGGATCTGGGGTGCTCAAAACCAAACAAAATTTTAGTGTATTTTTAGTGTACAAAAAATACGACATTTTATTCGAATTTGTAAAAATTTCACCTCCGTCCGTCTGTCCATGTATTTGTAGTTGGCACAAATCCGGTCGAAATTATTAATCGATTTTGATGAAATTTAGTAAAATATGTTTAAATATTTTTTTTTTTCGCAACGGTAGCACTTTTTTAATAATCCTCAAAACCCACAAATCCGATTTTTAATATGCTCCTTCGTCTAGTTTATAAATACACATAAGTTGAAACTCAAACTCTGCTGTGCAAATGAACAATTGTCTATGTATGTTATAGGGTAGAGAATAGCAGAATATGATACTAAGAATATTAAGAAGAAAAGCAGCAACGGCAACTCACCCGCCAGCAGCACCACCTTGCTAAGTTCAACGATGTGAAGCGGAACATATGACATGAGTTTATGGGCAAACGTTTAGCATTCGTTATTATGAATTAATATTTAGTCCGGCAGCAAACTATCCAACATATGGACATGCATATACATCCTTGCTAATTAGATAACCGCAAATAGGGATGTAGTTAATGAAATTTCTAAATGCGTGGAAAGGATGGAATCAGCAGAGTAATTATAATTTTTATACCCTCCACCATAGGATGGGGGTATATTAACTTTGTCATTCCGTTTGTAACACATCGAAATATTGCTCTAAGACCCCATAAAGTATATATATATATATATATTCTGAGTCGTGGTGAAATTCTGAGTCGATCTGAGCATGTCCGTCCGTCCGTCCGTCCGTCCGTCCGTCCGTCTGTTGAAATCACGCTAACTTCCGAACGAAACAAGCTATCGACTTGAAACTTGGCACAAGTAGTTGTTATTGATGTAAGTTGAATGGTATTGCAAATGGTATTACGTATAGCCCCCATATAAACGGACCCCCAAATTTGGCTTGCGATTGCTCTAAGAGAAGAAAATTTCATCCGATCCAGCTGATATTTGGTACATGGTGTTAGTATATGGTCTCTAACAACCATGCAAAAATTGGTCCATATCGGTCAATAATTATATATAGCCCCCATATAAACCAATCCCCCGATTTGGCTTTCGGAACCTCAAAGAGAAGCACATTTCATCCGATCCGGCTGAAATTTGGTACATGGTATTGGTATATGTTCTCTAATGACCATGCAAAAATTGGTCCACATCGGTCCATAATTATATATAGCCCCCATATAAACCGATCCCCAGATTTGCCTTGCGGAGCCTCTAAGAGAAGAAAATTTCATCCGATCCGGCTGAAATTTAGTACATGGTGTTAGCATATGGTCTCTAACACCTATGCAAAAATTGGTCCGCATCGGTCAATAATTATATATAGCACCCATATAAACCGATCCCCAGATTTGGCTTGCGGAGCCTCTACGAGAAGAAAATTTCATCCGATCCGGCTGAAATTTGGTACATGGTGTAAGTATATTGTCTCTAACAACTATGCAAAAATTGGTCGACATCGGTGCATAATTATATATAGCCCCCATATAAACCGATCCCCAGATTTGACCTCCGGAGCCCCTTGGAAGAGCAATCCGATTCGGTTGAAATTTGGTACGTGATTTTAGTATATGGTATCCAACAACCATGCAGAAATTGGTTCATATCAGCCCATAATTATATATAGCCCCCATATAAACCGATCCCCAGATTTGACCTCCGGTGCCTTTTGGAGAAGCAAAATTCATCCGATCTGGGTGAAATTTGGTACGTGGTGGTAGTATGTGATATTTAACAACCATGCCAAAAGTGGTCCATATCAGTTCATAATCATATATAGCCCCCATTTAAACCGATCCCCAGATTTGGTTTTGGAGCCTTTTGGAGGAGCAAATTTCATCCGAGTCAGTTGAAATTTGGTACATTGTGCTAGTATATGCCATGCCTAACGAGGTCCATATCGGTCTATAGTTATATATAGCCCTCAGATAAATCGATCCCCAATCACACAAAAATTGGTCCATATCAAGTTCATAACTGTATAGAGCGACTCCCATATTTCAATTCTGGCTTTCTCCGTACCTTACAAAAGTCCGTATCGATTCGTAATTATTTGTAGACTAGGTACGTCTACAAATAATTACGAATCGATACGTTTTTGTCTAATATATACCATACGATACATACGTTTTTTGTCTAATATATACCACTTATGGACTAACTAACAATTTAGAAAACGATGTTAAGAAGTTTTAAGATACCAGAACCCAATTAATTCGATTGTGGATGATATTCTTTCGTAGAAGTTTCTACGCAATCCATGGTGGAGGGCACATAAGATTCGGCCTGGCCGAACTTACGGCCGTATATACTTGTTTTGGTATCAAATGTGTTTAGGTTTTCTGGATTGGGTTAAGCTCAATGACAAGGGACCTCCTTTTTATAGCCGAGTCCGAACGGCGTTCCACATTGCAGTGAAACCACTTAGAGAAATGCTGGTGACCCTCAGAAATGTCACCAGCATTACTGAGGTGGTATAAACCACCGCTGAAAAACTTTTTGATGTTCGGTGGAAGCAGGAATCGAACCCACGACCTTGTGTATGCAAGGCGGGCATGCTAACCATTGCACCACGGTAGGTAAGTCAACGCAATGGTTTGTGATTGTGGTTTATGATTGAAGTATAAACCAAAAATAAAAAAAAAAATATTTCAATTAACAATTTTGTCAATTTTTTTTTTTTTGAAAATTTTCTCAGCCTTTTGATTCTATAAAAAAATTTTCTCAAAATTTTGTTTCTAGAAAAAAATATTGTGCAAATTTTATTTCTATAGGAAATTTTGTCAAACTTTTATTTCTATAGAAAGTGTTGTCAAACTTTTATTTCTATAGGAAATTATGTCAAAAATGTGTTTCTATAGAAAATTTTGTCAAAACTTTATTTTTTCTCAATTTTTTTTCTATATAAAATTTTTTCAAGATTTTAATTTCTAAGAGAAAATTTTCTCAAAATTATATATCTACAATTTTTTTTAATTTTATTTCTATAGAAAATTTGGTCAAAATTTTATTTCTATAGAAAAATTTTGTTAAAATTTTATTTCTATAGAAAATTTTGTCAAACTGTTATTAAAAAAAAAAATTGTAAAAATTTTATTTTTATAGAAAATTTTGTGAAAATTTTGTTTGTTTTGTTATCGTTTGTTTATTCTTCAATCTTAATTGTTGTTTTTGATTCCAGCTTAAAACTATGCATTGACCAAACTACCAATCCAATTGCAGTCTATAGGGATTCCCCCAAATAAATTTGAGAAACATTATTTTCCTCTGTTGGTTAAGCCACTCTTGTAGTTTAGTCAACGCAATTGTTCTACTTGTGATGAGGAATGTGGAAATTAAACTTAAGTTAAACTTTTATTTCTATAGAAAATTTTGTCAAAAATGTATTTCTATAGAAAATTTTGTCAGAAATGTATTTCTATAGAAATTTTTGTCAAAATTTTATTTCTATATAAAATTTTTATATAATTTTGTTATTTCTATAGAAATTTTCTCAAAATTTTATTTCTATAGAAAACTTTGTCAAAATTTTATTTTTGTAGAAAATTTTGTCACAATTTTATTTCTATAGAAAATTTTCTCAAAATTTTCGCAAAATTTTGTCAATTTTGTCAAATTTTAATTGCTATATAAAATTTTCCCAAAATTTTATTTCTATATACAATTTTCCCTAAATTTTATTTCTATAAAAAATTTTCTCAAAATTTTGTGTCTAGAAAAAAATTTTGTGACAATTTTATTCCTATAGAAAATTTTGTTAAACTTTTATTTCTATAGAAAGTTTTGTCATACTTTCATTTCTGTAGAAAATTTTGTCAAAAATTTATTTCTGTAGAAAACTGTGTCAAAATTTTATTTTTGTAGAAAATTTTCTCAACATTTTTTTTTCTATAGAAAATTTTGGCAAAATTTAATTTTTGTAGAAAATTTTGTCAAAATTTTATTTCTGTAGAAAATTTTGTCAAAATTTTATTTCTATAGAAAGTTTTGTCATACTTTTATTTCTGTAGAAAATTTTGTCAAATATTTATTTCTGTAGAAAACTGTGTCAATATTTTATTTTTTTAGAAAATTTTCTCAACATTTTTTTTCTATAGAACATTTTGGCAAAATTTTATTTTTGTAGAAAATTGTGTCAAAATTTTATTTCTATAGAAAATGTTCTCTATATGTTATTTACATATATATTTTTTTTAATTTTATTTCTATAGAACATTTTGTCAAAATTTTACTTCTATAGAAAATTTTGTCAAAATTTTACTTCTAATTTTGTCAAAATTTTATTTGTATATAAAATTTTCTCACAATTTTGTTTCTATAAACAATTTTGTGAACATTTTATTTCTATAGAAAATTTTGTCAAAATGTAATTTCTATAGAAAATTTTGTCAAAATATTATTACTATAGAAAATTTTGTCCAAATATTATTTGTATATCAAATTTTCTCACAATTTTGTTTCTACAAAATATTTTGTGAACATTTTATTTTTATAGAAAATGTTGTCCAAATTTTATTTCTATAGAAAATTTTGTCAAAATTTCATTTCTATAAAAGATTTTACCAAAATTTTTGTTCTTATGGACCATTTTGTCAAAATTTTGTTTCTATTGAAAATGTTCTCAAAACTTTTTTTCTATAGTAAAATTTTCTCAAAATTTTATTTTTATACAAAATTTTGTCAAAATTTTATTTCTATAGAAAATTTTCTCAAAAATTTATTTACATAGGAAATTTTCTCAAAATTTAATTTATATAGAACATTTTATCAAAATTTATATTTTTATAATCAATTTTGTCAAAATTTAATTTCTATATACAAGTTTCCGAAAACTTTATTTCTATATAAAATTTTCTCAAAATTTTGTTTCTAGAAAAAAATTTTGTGACAATTTTATTTCTATAGAAAATTTTGTCAAACTTTTATTTCTATAGAAAGTTTTGTCATACTTTTATTTCTGTAGAAAATTTTGTCAAATATTTATTTCTGTAGAAAACTGTGTCAATATTTTATTTTTGTTGAAAATTTTCTCAACATTTTTTATCTATAGAACATTTTGGCAAAATTTTATTTTTGTAGAAAATTTTGTCAAAATTTTATTTCTATAGAAAATGTTCTCTATATTTTATTTACATATATTTTTTTTTAATTTTATTTCTATAGAACATTTTGTCAAAATTTTACTTCTATAGAAAATTTTGTCAAAATTTTACTTTTAATTTTGTCAAAATTTTATTTGTATATAAAATTTTCTCACAATTTTGTTTCTATAAAAAATTTTGTGAACATTTTATTTCTATAGAAAATTTTGTCAAAATTTTATTTCTATAAAAGATTTTACCAAAATCCTCAAAACTATAGAATAGTAAAATTTTCTCAAAATTTTATTTCTATAAAAAATGTTGCCGAAATTTTATTTCTATAAAAAATTTTGTCAAAATTTTTATTCTTTTAGACAATTTTGTCGAAATTTTATTTCTAAATTTTCTCAAAAATTTATTTCTATATGAAATTTTCTCAAAATTTTGTTTCTCTAAAAAATTTTGTGAAAATATTATTTCTATAGAAAATTTTGTCAACAATTTATTTCTATAGAAAATTTTGTCAAAGTTTTATTTCTACCGAAAAATTTGTGAATTTTTTTTCTATAGAAAATTTTGTCAAAATTTTATTTCTATAAAACATTTTGTCAAGAATTTATTTCTATAGAAAATTTTGTCAAAATTGTATTTCTGTAGGAAATTTGGGGAAAATTGTATTTCTATAGAAAATTCTGTCAAAATTTTATTTCTATAGAAGATTTTGTCAAAAATTTATTTCTATAGAAAATTTTGTTAAAATTTCATTTCTATTGGAAATTTTGTCCAAATTTTATATCTACCAACTGTCGTAGCCGTTATTATAAAGATCCCCATATCATTTCTCATTTCGATATCCCTAATCCACCTACGCTCGGAATGAATATAAGCAGATGTTAGAGTTGTCGCTTTCCACACTTCACTGATTGTTGCTATCTTTGTTGTTATTGTTCTTGAGATGGTTGCTGATGTTGTGGATGATGATGTTATTACTGCTGGTAATGCAATTGAATGAACCGATCTTATGCATATTCATAGAAGTTGGAGGCGGTACCAGCAGGTAATATGCGGTCCATAGTTGAAGGTGTATTCTGGAGTAGTCCATGTCATTGTGGTTCTTCTTGCCATGGGTTGCCATGGGTGACCGTATATTAGATGATGCTAATGATGATGTATGCTAAGATTGTGTACATCATTTGTGAAGCAATATTCATGTGATTCCATTGGCCAACAATGTGGAATTAATTCATGCATTCAGGCACATCAGGATATCATATAAGTTAAATATTTAATTAGGTTTATAAGCCACAACTTTGATGCAACTAAAGGAAACATTGGACGTTTGCTAGGATAATGACAAATTTCTTTTAAGATAAAGCAAAGGAAGGGGGACGATGCTCATTCAAGTCTAAATATATTTCAATTTTAATCCATATAAATATTGAATATCTTTTAGAGAGTCCAGATATATTTTGAGACTTAGACAACTTGTGGTTTTATTTCGAACGAAATTAAGATATTAGGTGCTTAATTGTTAATGTATTTTGAATATTCAAATTAAGTAGATGATGATGGCATCGGGTTGATAAAACCCAAAATGTTTTAGAGTCTTAACCATAAATATGTTTTATTATTATTATTAATTGCACTAGATATAGTTCTTTTGTTAGGACATGGCACAATTTGAGACCCATAAATTGTAATGAACCAAATTTTCGATTATCTAGACTTAACATTTAAATCGGCTAATGCCTTGGTATGGAACACAATGTTAATAAAAACAAGTAAGGAAAATTTAAAGAGGGGGCGGCACCGACTATATTTTACACTACCCCACTTTGTAGATCTACATTTTCGATACCATTTGAAATCCTTCAAATTTGTAGGGTACTGTACACAATAACGAAGATTACTTCTGAACCGATTTCAACCAAATTAAGCATGCATAGTAAGAATGTCAACTGTACTCCTTGTTCAAAATTTTACGTAAATCGGACTTATATGTGGTCATATAAGTGTAAATCGGTCGAAAAATATATATGTGAGCTATATCTAAATCTGAACCCATTTCAACCAAATTTGGCATATAGCGTAAGAATATTAGTTTTACTCCCAGTGCAAAATTTAACATGCATCGGGGTAAAACTGTGGCCTCCGTGGTAATGTAAGTGTAAATCGGCCGAAAGATATATGGCAGCTATATTTCAATTTGAACCGATTTCAACCAAATTTGGTGTTGCAAACTTATGCATTAATTTACAATACCCTGTTTCAAAGTGTGGCGAACGGTACAATGGTACAAAAATTATTCATTTGAAAAAATATAAAATTTTTTAATTCACATCCAAAAACACTGGATTCGGATTACACCTTAAGCATAAATTCAGTGCTTTTGAAATGGTTGATATCTGTCCTGTGACAAGGCCACATTATAAAATCATCGCTTCTGCATAAATTTTGCATCACTTCCGGATCCGAAAACAAAAAAAAAACGTTTTCACTACTTTGTTTTCGACGCTATTTTTTTCCTGGGGTGTTATCACTTAACTCTATATCCATGAATATATCCATATAATTATAATAACAGATTTGATTTCTAAACATTTTTTTCCCAAACACCTTACAACCCCAAAAAGTTACATTTAGATGACTTGTATAAAAGTGTTAAGTCAGTATAAAATTCATTGTTTCATTCTAAATTTTGGGGCAATTTGTAAAAAGCTAAAATATAAATTTATTCATTTTATAATTTTCCCAAAAAAGTTTCAAAAACTATGAAGAATCACTTGGCTTTTCCTTTGCTTCCTTGGGTTTATGGCAAAAATAAAATTTATTGGAAAAAATAATAATTTATGTGAATTAGAAAGTTCCTTGTTTTATAGTTATCAGCATAATAATATGAAATATGTTTTGCATTCAAAACTCCTGTCTTCATCACAAAACTAAAAACAGAATTTGTGCCCTTTATTTAAGAGTAGTTAAAATTTAAATATGTATTTCGAAAGAATATGTATAAAATTTAAAAATATAAAAATATGTACATATGACATTAGCTAACATACAAAATGAATTAAAAGACAGTATTTTAAACTGAACAAAATATTGAAGTTATATGAAAGATTATGCGAAAATTATATACTTTTGGGACTTACCGTTTACACAATACTAAGGACAAATTCCTTTTTATTTTAATTGAAAGAATGTTCATAGCATTCGACATAAATATTGTTTTCTTTAAATTTAGAAGCGAATCATTGCAAATTGTGTCCCTCTATTAAAGTCGAATGGCTCTGAAATTTTACTAAAGTAAAGAAAATAAATAATCTCTAAGAAAGAAATTAATTAGAGATCGAAAAAGCTTCAAATATCTGTACCTGTTATAATTTGCCTAAGCCACCATTTATTTTATCTTTATTTTAAAGAAGCGGCATCTTTGGTTCGGAATTGACACAAAAATGTTTAAGAGAAGGTAAACATTATTTATTTCAAGTACACTTTTGTTAGTGTACAGTATCGCCATTTACTCACTTAACCACGAGTGTAGTATGGCAAATATTTCATTTAAATAGGAAATTTTCTCAAAATTTCGTTTCTATAAGAAATTTTGTCAAAATTTTATTTTTATAGGAGATTTTGTCAAAATTTCATTTCTATAGGAAATTTTTGTCAAAAATTTCATTTCTTTAGGTAATTTTGTCAAAATTTCATTTATATAGGAAATATTGTCAAAATTTCATTTCTATAGGAAATTTTGTCAAAATTTGGTTTCTATAGGAAATTTTGCGAAAATTTTATTTCGATAGCGTTTTTTTTTTTTTTAATTTATATTTATAGAAAATTTTCTCAAAATTTTATTTCTTTAAAAAATTTTGTCAACATTTCATTTCTATAGGAAATTTTGTAAAAATTGCATTTTTATAGGAA
Organism: Haematobia irritans; assembly: GCF_050003625.1. Lineage (NCBI taxonomy): Eukaryota > Metazoa > Arthropoda > Insecta > Diptera > Muscidae > Haematobia > Haematobia irritans. Next base: position 195,513,003 of record NC_134398.1, on the reverse strand, counting down.
ATTTTGTCAAAATTTAATTTTTAAAGGAAATTTTGTCAAAATTTCATTTCTATAGGAAATTTTGTCAAAATTTTATTTCTATAGAAAATTTTGCGAAAATTTTAGTTCGATAGCAATTTTTTTTTTGTTAATTTATATCTATAGAAAATTTTGTCAAAATTTTATTTCTATAGAAAATTTTGTCAAAATTTTATTTCTATAGAAAATTTGTTAAAAATTTTATTTCTATAGAAAATTTTGTTAAAATTTTATTTCTATAGAAACTTTTGTCTAATTTTTATTTCCTTAGAAGGTTTTTTGTCTAATTTTTATTTCCTTAGAAGGTTTTATTTCTATAGAAGCAGAAAATTTTATTTCTATAGAAAATTTTGCCAAAATTTTATTTCTATAGAAAATTTTTTCAACATTTTATTTCTATAAAAAATTTTGTTAAAATTTTATTTCTGCAGAAAATTTTGTCAAAATTTTATTCATATAGAAAATTTTGTCAAAATTTTATTTATATAAAAATTTTGTCAAAATTTTATTTCTGTAGCAAATTTTGGCAAAATTTTATTTCAATAGAATATTTTGTCAAAATTTTATTTCTATAGAAAATTTTTTCACAATTTAATTTCTATAGAAAGTGTTGTCAAAATTTTATTTCTGTAGAAAATTTTGTATAAATTTTATTTTATTTTTTTTTTTTTCAGTTTATTTCTTTATTTGCAATCTATTTTCAACAAAACAATAAGCAGAAAATTTTATTTCTATAGAAAATTTTGCCAACATTTTATTTCTGTTGAAAATTTTGTCAAAAATTTATTTCTGTAGAAAATTTTGCCAAAATTTTATTTCTTTAGGAAATTTTCTTAAAACTTAATTTTTAGAGGAAATTTTCTCAAAATCTAATTTCCATAGAAAATGTTTACAAAATTGCATTTCTGTTGTTTTTTTTTATTTCAGCTTAAAACCATACATTGACTAAACTACAAGTGTAGCTTAACCAACAGAGGAAAAGAATGTTTGTCAAATTTATTTGGGCAAAGCCCTATAGACTGCAAGATGGTTGGATGGACGCACGTTTCGGAATTACCACATTCCTCATCAGCATCCTCAACTTGCAGCAAAACTATCAACCAATTATCAGAATATATTCAGGCAGTTTATTAAACCCAACAATGAACCACACTTGAACCTTCCGAAAAAACGTTTTGTATGATAGCCGGCTTATGCCGAAAAAAATTCGAAACAAACATATCTCTTTTCCTATGCCACTGTCAAATCATCGATTTGAGTGTAGTTGGCTGGGTTTATTTTGAGCTTGCTTCCTCTTCTTTTCCATTCGTTTTGTTTTGTTATTGTTGGTTTTGTATTTTAAGCATTGTTGTTGTTTTTCTATTTCAGCTTAAAACCATACATTGACTAAGCTACAAGTGTTGCTTAACCAAGTGTAGCTTCTTTTCCTCTGTTGGTTAAGCTACACTTGTAGTTTAGTCAATGTATGGTTTTAAGCTGAAATAAAAAAACACAAAATATTTCTTTTCTATAGGAAATTTTGTCAAAATTTCATTTCTATAGGAAATTTTGTCAAAATTTATTTTTGAGAGCAAATTTTGTCAAAATTTATTTTTTAGAGCAAATTTTGTCAAAATTTTATTTCTATAGGAAATTTTGTCAAAATTTCATTTCTATGGGAAATTTTGTCAAAATTTCATTTCTATAGAAATTTTGTCAAAATTTCGTTTCTGTAGGAAATTTTGTAAAAATTTCATTTCTATAGGAAATTTTGTCAAAATTTATTTTTTAGAGCAAATTTTGTCAAAATTTCATTTCTATAGGAAATTTTGTCAAAATTTCGTTTCTATAGGAAATTTTGTCAAAATTTTATTTCTATAGAGAGTTTTGTCAAAATTTTATTTCTGTAGAAAATTTTGTCAAAATTTCATTTCCATAGGAAATTTTGTCATAATTTCATTTCTGTAGAAATTTCTTTCAAAATTTTATTTCCAAAAAAAGTTTTGTTAAATTTTTATTTCTATCGAAATTTTTGTAAAAATTGGATTTTTGTTGATAATTTTCTCAAAATTTTATTTCTTTTGAAATTCTTTTCAACATTTTATTTCTATAAAAAATTTGGTCATAATTTTATTTCTATAAAAAATTTAGTCAAAATTTTATTTCTATAGAAAAATTTGTCCAAATTTTTTTCTATAGAATATTTTGTCAAAATTTCATTTCTATAGGAAATTTTGTAAAAATTTTATTACTATAAAAAATTTTGTCAACATTTTATTTCTATAGAAAATTTTGTCAAAATTTTATTTCTATAGGAAATTTTGTCAAAATTTTGTTTCAATAGAAAATTTTGTTAAAATTTTATTTCTATAGAAAATTTTGTCAAAATTTCATTTCTATAGAAATTTTTTCAAAATGTTATTTCTATAGAAAGTTTTGTCAAGATTTTATTTCTGTAGAAAATTTTGTCAGAATTTTATTTCTATAGGAAATTTTGTCAAAATTTAATTTTTAGAGCAAATTTTGTCAAAATTTAATTTTTAGAGCAAATTTTGTCAAAATTTCATTTCTATAGGAAATTTTATCAAAATTTCGTTGCTGCAGGAAATTTTGTCAAAACTTCATTTCTATAGGAAATTTTGTCAAATTTTTATTTCTATAGAAAGTTTTGTAAATATTGAATTTTTGTTGAAAATTTTCTCAAAATTTTATTTCTATAGAAATTCATATCAACATTTTATTTCTATAAAAAATTTTGTCAGAATTTTATTTCTACAGAATATTTTGTCAAAATTTCATTTCTATAGGAAATTTTGTCAAAATTTCGTTTCTATAAGAAATTTTGTAAAAATTTCATTTCTATAAAAAATTTTGTCAAAATTTCATTTCTATGGGAAATTTTGTCAAAATTTCATTTCTATAGAAATTTTGTCAAAATTTCGCTTCTGTAGGAAATTTTGTAAAAATTTCATTTCTATAGGAAATTTTGTCAAAATTTATTTTTTAGAGCAAATTTTGTCAAAATTTCATTTCATTTTATTTCTATAGAAATTCTTATCAACATTTTATTGCTATAAAAAATTTTGTCAAAATTGTATTTCTATAGAATATTTTGTCAAAATTTCATTTCTATAGGAAATTTTGTCAAAATTTCGTTTCTATAAGAAATTTTGTAAAAATTTCATTTTTATAAAAAATTTTGTCGAAATTTTATTTCTATAGAAAATTTCGTCAAAATTTTATTTCTATAGAAAATTTTGTCATAATTTTATGTCTGTAGAAAATTTTGTAAAAATTTTATTTCTGTAGAAAATGTTGTCAAAATTTCATTTCTGTAGAAAATTTTGTTAAAATGTTATTTCTGTAGAAAATATTGTCAAAATTTTATTTCTGTAGAAAATTTTTTCAAATTTTTATTTCTATAGAAAATTTTGTCAAATTTTTATTTCTATAGAAAGTTTTGTAAAAATTTAATTTTTGTTGAAAATTTTCCCAAAATTTTATTTCTATAGAAATTCTTTTCAATATTTTATTTCTATAAAAAATTTTGTCAAAATTTTATTTCTATAGAAAATTTTATCAAAATTTTATTTCTATAGAATATTTTGTCAAAATTACATTTTTATACGAAATTTTGTAAAAATTTTATTTCTATAAAAATTTTGTCAAAATTTTACTTCTATAGAAAATTTTGTCAAAAATTTATTTCTATAGAAAATTTTGTAAAAATTTTATTTCTGTAGAAAGTTTTGTCAAAATTTTATTTCTGTAGACAATTTTGTAGAAATGTTATTTCTGTAGAAAATTTTGTCAAAATTTTATTTCTGTAGAAAATTTTATCAAAATTTAATTTATATAAAAAATTGTGTCAAAATTTTATTTTTATAGAAGGTTTTATCAAAATTTTATTTCTGTAGAAAGTTTTGTCAAAATTTTATTTCTGTAGAAAATTTTGTCAAAATTTTATTTCATTAGAAAATTTTGTCAAAATTTTATTTCTTTAGGAAATTTTCTTACAATTTAATTTTTAAAGGAAATTTTCTCAAAATCTTATTTCTATAGAAAATTTTATCATTTTTTTTATAGAAAATTTTGTCAAAATTTTATTTCTATACGAAATTTTATCAAGATTTCATTTCTATAGGAAATTTTGTCAAAATTTAATTTTTAGAGCAAATTTTGCCAAAATTTCATTTCTATAAGAAATTTTGTCAAAATTTCATTTCTATAAGAAATTTTGTCAAAATTTCATTTTTATAGAAAATTTTGTAAAAATTTTATTTCTATAGAAAATTTTGTAAAAATTTTATTTCCCTTGAAAATTTATGAAATATCTCTTTGTTGGAGCGGAATATGTTGCAAAATCTACCAAAACATCGTGGATTTGTGCTCAAGTCATTTACGTTTGACACAATGCCAGTGAAATAGCCCAAGAGCTACTTCACATGCATGAAATTGGCTAGTTACTAAATTTGGGTTCCTAATGGATACTGGCTTCCGAGGGTATACTTGCCAAAAAGGGCAGCGGAAAATTTGGATCTTCGATTGGCTGCCAGAACTCAAGCATAACCAACGGTAATGGTGTGCGCTGTCATAACCATTGATGGCTGTTTTCGGCTCGTATTCATCGATCTTAGGATCAAAATAAATTCCGAATATTATCGAGACATTCCAACAGGAATCCAACCAACATCGAATTTGTCAACCAAGGACGACTTAATTATAAGGTTCTTCGTTGCATTTATAGTGGGAACTTTTGGAGAGTAAAGTTGGGAGTAAAAAATGCCAACTTGTCAATTATCTCAAGGCGACGCTTCATTGGGAATGAGCGTAAATGCCACAGATTCAAGTTCATAAATACCGTTATTTTCGAAATGTTACCTATTGACCCATTAATAATTGGGCCCCTTTACTATTAATTAGTTGTCGTAATCAAATAACAACCAATCATTTCTGAGAGTGTTCCCTTATTAATCCAATGTCGACTTTTGCGTTAAAAGTCTATTGGTTGATTTTAGCTAACATAAAAAATCGATTAGTCGAGTTGTGTAGATTTTTGAAAATATTATAGGTCGAATAGTTTTATTTGAAGAATGAAAAAAATCCACTACAATTTGCCGTCTATTGTTTTATTTTGTTATTTTGAAAATTATTAAGTTAGGTCTTTTTGCATTATATATACAACAATATGTTACTATAATTTTAGTATGCTAACTATTTAATATACATCATGCCAATAGACATATAATACAAACTTGTATGAAACAAGAATGAATAAATTATTTAGTTACCTACCTTTCTGATAAAACTTTAAAATATTTAACACCAATTTTGTTCAGATGAAAAATTTGTAAATTATTCGAAACTTTTTTTGAAGTAAATTTGTAGACAATGCTTATAACAAAATAATTGAGGGCAGAGTTCCTTGAGAAATATGTTCAGCAAAGCATGAGGAAGTAATATTCGTCGCAAAATAAAAACAAACAAAAAATAAATGCTTTAACAGAAAGTCTCTCTTTCTCAGCAATGTAAGTTATAATGCTGACTTAACAAAATTTTTTTTAGGAGTTTAAAAAATAAAGTTTAGGTTATTTCACATTTTTATTAATATTGATAAAATTGTCTATTTGATTTAATTTGAAACCATTTGAATACAAAATAATTTATAATGCCTTAGCCACCAAGAAAGGAAGTCCATATTGGTGTTTATGCAAATAGGCCAGCTAATATTAAAAACTCCCCTAAATCCCCAAAAGGCCATTATCAGGTTCTCGATTACATGTTAATGGGTTATAGTGTGGATGTTTAATGCCAAATATGACTATTAAAACTTTAAGCTTCTTAAAAGATTTCTTATTGCCAATGATTTTAGAAATACTATTATAACAGGATTCAATGATGGCTAAAGCTTCAAAGATCTTAATTGGAAAGATATTATATTGTATACAATAATAAAGCCAATTTGCCTTAGATTGTGTTACCCGTTCTATTCAAAGTAAATATTAGTTTTGTTAATCCTTTCACATACATTCAGGTCTATGTGAAAGAGATCGTAATACAATACAAAGCTAATAATAAGAATAATTGTATCGTAATTTGTAATTTTAAATCCCTTATTGTAAAATCGATATTTAAACTAAAGTGCTAAATTTTGTGATTTCAAGACATTCAAGGGGCCAAAAGATTATTTTACAATAGTTGAAAAGACAGAATTTAATGACTTATTAAAGATCTAAAAAAAAATATGAATATAGAAAATACATTTTGATAAAATTTTCTAGAGAAATAAAATTCTTAGAAAGTTTTTTTATAGAAATAAAATTTTGCAAAAAAATTCTATTCAAATAAAATTTTTAGAAAATTTTGAAATTTTGAAAAAATTTTCTATAGAAATGAAATTTTGAAAAAAATTTCAATATAAATGAAATTTTGAGAAAATTTCCAATAGAAATGAAAATTGGAGAAAATAGAAATGATATTTTGTAAACATATTTTAGAGCAGTAAAATTTTGCAACAATTTTCTATAGAAATATAATTTTGCAAAAAATCTCTATACAAATAAAATTTTTAGAATATTTTCTATAGAAATAAAATTTTTAGAAAAATTTTTATAGAAATAAAATTTGGCCTAAAGTTTCTATACAAATAAAACTTTTAGAAAATTTTCTATAGAAATTAAATTTTGAAAAAATTTTCAATATAAATGAAATTTTGAGAAAATTTCCAATAGAAATGAAAATTTGAGAAAATACTCTATAGAAATGATATTTTGCAAACATATTTAAGAGTAGCAAAATTTTGCAAAAATTTCTATAGAAATACAATTTTGCAAAAATCCCTATACAAATAAAATTTTTAGAATATTTTCTATAGAAATGAAATTTTTAGAAAATTTTTTATAGAAATAAAGTTTGGCCTAAAGTTTCTATACAAATAAAACTTTTAGAAAATTTTCTATAGAAATGAAATTTTGAAAAAAAAATTCAATATAAATGAAATTTTGAGAATTTTAGAGCAGTAAAATTTTACAAAAATGTTCTATAGAAATAAAACTCTTCAAAAATTTTCTATAGAAAAAAACATGTTCTATAAAAATGAAATTTTGATAATAATTTCAATAGAAATCAAATTTTGTAAAATATTCTAAGGGAATAAAACCTTGACAAATTTATCTATAGAAATAAAATTAATTATTGTTCTGAGTTCAGCTTAAAACCATACGATGAAAAAAACTGCAAGAGAAGCTTAACCAATAGAAGACAAGTGTGTTCGTCAACTTTATTTGGATAAAAATAAATGACATTTTTACAACATTTCCTGTAGAAATAAAATGTTTGAAAAAATCTTCGCAAAATTTCTATTGAAATGCAATGTTGACAAAATTTCCCAACGAAATAAAAATACGACAAAATTTTGGCAAATTTTATTGCAATAAAATTTTGAAAAAATTTCTATAGAACAGAAATTTAAACAAAATTTCCTATAGAAATGGAATTTTGATAAAATTTCCTGTAGAAATGAAATTTTTGAAAATATTTTCTACAGAAATGAAATTTTGACAAAATTTTCTACAGACATAAAATGTTGACAAAATTTCGTGTATAAAAAAAATTTCACAAAATTTCCTATAGAAATGAAGTTTCGACAAATTTTTCTATAGAAATTTGCAGAATTCGAAGTTTGACAAAATTTCCTATAGAAATTAAATTTTGATAAAATTCCTATAGAAATTACATTTTGATAAATTTCCTATAGAACTTAAATTTTGATAAAATTTCCTCACGAAATGACATTTTGACAAAAATTTCCTCTAGAAATAAAATTTTGACAAAAATTTCCTTCAGAAATGAAATTTTGAGCAAATTTTCTATAGAAAGGAAATTTTAAGCAAATTTCTATAAAAATACAATTTTGGCAAAAATACTTATAGATATGGAATTTTGATAAAATTTCCTATAGAAATGGAATTTTGATAAAATTTCCTATACACATAAATTTTTATAAAATGTCCTATAGCAATGACATTTTGACAAAAATTTCCTCTAGAAATGACATTTTGAAAAAAAATTCCTATAAAAATGAAATTTTTACAAAATTTCCTATAGAAATGAAGTTTTGACAAAATTTCCAATAGAAATGAAGTTTTGACAAAATTTTCTATAGAAATAAAATTTTGACCACAAATTCTATAGAACTAAATTTTTGACAAAATTTCTTATAGAAATGAAATTTTGACAAAATTCTCTACAGAAATGAAATTATGACAAAAATTTCCTCTAGAAATGAAATTTTGAAAAAATTTTCTCTAGAAATAAAATTCTGACATAATTTCTTATAGAAAAAAATTCCTACAGAAATGAAATTTTGAAAAAATTTTTATTAAAATGAAACTTTGAAAAAAATTCCTATAAAAATAAAATTATGACAAAAATTTCCTCCATACATGGAATTTTGACAAAATTTCCTATAGAAATGAAATATTGAAAAATTTTGATAAATTTCCTATAGAAATTACATTTTGATAAATTTTCTATAGAACTTAAATTTTGATAAAATTTCCTCAAGAAAAGACATTTTGACAAAAATTTCCTCTAGAAATAAAATTTTGACAAAAATTTCCTCTAGAAATGAAATGTTGTGCAAATTTTCTATAGAAATGAAATTTTAAGAAAATTTCTATAGAAATACAATTTTGGCAAAATTACCTATAGAAATGCAATTTTGATAAAATTTCCTATACAAATAAATTTTTATAAAATGTCCTATAGCAATGACATTTTGACAAAAATTTCCTCTAGAAATGACATTTTGACAAAAATTTCCTCTAGAAATGAACTTTTGAAAAAATTTCCTATAAAAATTAAATTTTTACAAAATTTCCTATAGAAATGAAATTTTTACAAAATTTCCAATAGAAATGAAGTTTTGACAAAATTTTCTATAGAAATAAAATTTTGACCAAAAATTCTATAGAAATAAAATTTTGACAAAATTTCTTATAAAAATGAAATTTTGACAAAATTCCCTACAGAAATGAAATTATGACAAAAATTTCCTATAGAAATGAAATTTAGACAAAATTTTCTCTAGAAATAAAGTTCTGACATAATTTCTAATAGAAAAACTTTCCTACAGAAATGAAATTTTGACAACATTTTTATTAAAATGAAACTTTGAAAAAAAATCCTATAAAAATAAAATTATGACAAAAATTTCCTCCATACATGAAATTTTGACAAAATTTCCTATAGAAATGAAATTTTGAAAAATTTTCATAAATTTCCTATAGAACTTAAATTTTGATAAAAATTCCTCAAGAAAAGACATTTTGACAAAAATTTCCTCTAGAAATAAAATTTTGACAAAATTACTTATAGAAATGGAATTTTGATAAAATTTCCTATACAAATAAATTTTGATAAAATGTCCTATAGCAATGACATTTAGACAAAAATTTCCTCTAGAAATGAACTTTTGAAAAAATTTCATATAAAAATTAAATTTTTACAAAATTTTCTATAGAAATTAAATTTTTACAAAATTTCCAATAGAAATGACATTTTGACAAAATTTTCTATAGAAACGAAATTTTTTATAGAAACGAAATTTTGAAAAAGTTTCCTATAGAAATCAAATTTTGACAACATTTTCTATACACACAAAAATTTTTTTTTCTGATTCAATCATGAAATTAATTGATCCAATTAATTTTTAATTGAAATGTCTTCAATCACAGAAATGATGGTATCAATTAAAAACTAATTGAAGGTCAATTAAAAAGTTAATTGATCCAATTAAAAAATTAATTGATACTATTATTTTTGTGATTGATTTTTGTTTCAATTAAAACATTTGTTGAATCAATTAAATTTTTAATTGAATATTTTTTAAAACTCAATTAAAATTTTAATTGAAAATTTTTCGTGAAATTTTTTTGTGTGTAGAAGTAAAATGTTGGGATAATTTCTTAGAGAAATGCAATTTTGACGAAATTTCTATAAAAATAAAGTTTTGACAAAATCTCTTATAGAAATGGAATTTTGACAAACTTTCCTATAGAAATGAAATTTTGACAACAATTTTATTGGAAATGAAATTTTGTTAAAATTTTTTTCTCTAGAAATGACATTTTGAAAAAAATTCCTATAAAAATAAAATTTTTACAAAATTTCCCATAGAAATGAAATTTTTACAAAATTTTTAATAGAAATGTAGTTTTGAAAAAATTTCCAATAGAAATGAAGTTTTGACAAAATTTTCTATAGAAATAAAATTTTGACCAAAATTTCTATAGAAATAAAATTCTGACATAATTTCGTATAGAAATGAAATTTTTACAAAATTTTCTATAGAAACGAAATTTTGAAAAAATTTCCTACAGAAATTAAATAATGACAAAAATTTCTTATAGAAATGAAAGTTTGGCAAAATTTCTTTAAAAATGAAACTTTGAAGATAATTCCTATAAAAATGAAAGTACGAGTGTGACAAAAATTTTTGATAAATTTACTATAGAAATGGAATTTTGATAAAATTTCCTATACAAATAAATGTTGATAAAATGTCCTATAGCAATGACATTTTGACAAAAATTTCCTCTAGAAATGAACTTTTGAAAAAATTTCCTATAAAAATAAAATTTTTACAAAATTTCGTATAGAAATTAAATTTTTACAAAATTTCCAATAGAAATTTTGACAAAATTTCCTATAGAAATGAAATTTTGAAAAAGTTTTCTATAGAAATCAATTTTTGACAACATTTTCTATAGAAGTAAAATGTTGAGATAATTTCTTATAGAAATGCAATTTTGACGAAATTTCTATAGAAATAAAATTTTAACAAAATTTCCAATAGCAATGAAATTTTGACAAAATTTCCTATAGAAATGGAATTTTGACAAAATTGCCCATAGAAATGAAATTTTGACAAAATTGCCCATAGAAATGAAATTTTAACTAAATTTTCAATAGAAATAATATCTTGACAAAATTTCCTACAGAAATGAAATTATGACAAAAATTTCCAACAGAAATGAAGTTATGACAAAAATTTTCTCTAGAAATGAAATTTTGACAAAATTTCCTATAGAAATGAAATTTTGACAAAATTTTTTATAGAAATAACATTTTGAAAAAATTTCTTATAGAAATGAAATTTTGACAAAATTTCCTACAGAAATGCAATTATGACAAAAATTTCCTCTAGAAATGAAATTTTGAGAAAATTTCCTACAGAAATGAAGTTATGATAAAAATTTCCTCTGGAAATTAAATTTTGACAAAAATTTCTATAGAAATAAAATTCTGACATAATTTCGTATAGAAATTAAATTTTGAGAAAATTTTCTATAGAGACGCAATTTCGAAAAAATTTCCTACAGAAATGAAAATATGACAACAATTTCCTATAGAAATGGAATTTTAACAAAATTTATATAAAAATGAAACTTTGAAAAAAATTCCTATAAAAATGAAATTATGACAAAAATTTCCTCCATAAAGGAAACTTTGACAAAAATTTCCTATAGAAATGAAATTTTAAAAAAGTTTCCTATAGAAATCAAATTTTGACAACATTTTCTATAGAAGAAAAATTTGGACATAATTTCTTATAGAAACGAAATTTTGAAAAAAATTGCTACAGAAATGAAATTATGACAAAAATTTCCTATAGAAATGAAATTTTGCCAAATTTCTATAAAAATGGAACTTTGAAAAAAAATTCTATAGAAATGAAATTATATTAAAAATTTCCTATATAAATGAAATTTTGATAAAGTTTCCTATAGAAATCAAATTTTTACAACATTTTCTATAGAAGTTAAATTATGTCATAATTTCTTATAGAAATGAAATTTTGACGAAGTTTCTATAGAAATAAAATTTTGACAAAATCTCTTTTAGAAATAGAATTTTGAAAAAATTACCTATAGAAATGAAATTTCTATAGAATGAAATTTTTATTAGAAATTAAATTTTGTTAAAATTTCCTCTAGAAATGAAATTTTGATAAAAATTTCATCGAAGTGAAATTCTTACAAAATTTCCTATAGAAATGAAATTTTGAAAAAATTTCCTATAGAAATAAATTTTTGAAAATATTTTCTGTAGAAATGAAATTCTGACAAAATTTCTTATAGAAATGAAATTTTGACAAAATTTTCTACTGAAATGAAATTTTGACAACATTTTCTACTGAAATGAAATTTTGACAAAATTTCCTATAGAAATAAATTTTTGAAAATATTTTCTATAGAAATGAAATTTTTACAATATTTCCTATAGATATGAAAGTTTGACAAAATTTGCTATAGAAATAAATTTTTGAAAATATTTTCTATAGAAATGAAATTTTTACAAAATTTCCTATAGAAATAAAATTTTGACAAAATGTTCTATTGAAATGACATTTTGACAAAATTTCCCAAAGAAATAATATTTTGAAAATAATTTCTATTGCAATGAATTTTTGAGATTTGATTTCGGTGCTTCTGTGAATAGACATTTTTTCTCCATCCGATGTTAGTATAGGTCCTCTTACAACCTTACACAAATTGGTCGATATCTGTCCTGCGTTATATACAGCTCTCATATAAACCGCTTCCCATATTTCATATTCAGAGCCTTTCGGAAGAGTAAATTTAATTCGATTCGGCTTACATTTGGTACATGATTTTAGTGAAATGGATTCATATAAGTTTACAAATATAAATAGGCCCATATAATCTTAATTCTCAAGATTTGACTTCTGAAGCATCACGGAGGAGGAGGTTGAAATGTGGCCTTCTAATTACCATGCGAAAATTGTTTCACATAGGCAATTTTCCTATAGAAATTAAATTTAGCAAAATTTCTATAGAAAGTAAATTTTTACATAATTACTTATAGGAAAAAAAATTTTCAAAAATATATATAGAAATGAAATTTTGACAAAATTGCTCATACAAATGAAATTTTGACAAAATTTCCTATAAAGGGGAAATTTTGACACAATTTCCTATAGAAATGAAATTTTGACAAAATTTTCTATTTTAAAAAAATTTTTCAAAAATTTTATAAAAATAAATTTATTCAAAAAATGTCCATAAAATATTTTTTTTTTTTTAATTTTCTTTAGAAATAAATATTTACAAAAACTTTCTATAGAAATAAAATTTTGCAAAAATTTTCTATAGAAAAAAATTTGACAAGGACATTAATTTCAATCACACAGAAAATATATTCCGTACTTAAACTAACGCTAAATTTAACTTATTTTTATTGGGAAAAAATTATTTGCTTGTAGTTAAATTTTATTATATTTATCGAAATTTTCCACAGCTTATTGAAATCTTACTTTTTTTAAGTATGTCTCAAAAATTTTATGAACTAAACCTGAGTATAAAGTTCAATGACCGTATACATAAGTTCAATATAAACTAAAACAAATGAAAATTTTCGTACGATTCCCAAAAATAGTAAGAATGAACTACTGTATGGTTAATGATTTGGCGCCAATGATTTTCTTCTTTACTTTTAGTTAATTTTTTCTTCTATGAGATGATGTAATTTCGTGAACTGCAGTTAAAAAGTACAACATTAAAATTTTCTGGTTTTAACAACGCTTTGTGGAAATCTCAAAATGTGGAGTAAAATTTAGTTCAATTTTCGAGCGTGGTAGTTCATTCTTCCTATAAAACAGATCACTTTTTTTCGGTGCAGATGAGATAAAAATTGGGATTTACAAGGTTGGGATGCCAATGATGGGGGGTACAAAATTTATAAATCTAATAACACAAATTTTAGGAAGCTTTCTATTCAATCAGCTATAGAATTAAAGCAAAATCCATTCCCCATTATCATTCCACATAACATTTCGATTTTATACTATTAAAAATATAATTTCAATATTGGTTGCCTTCTCTATTTTATTGTGACCACATTTTAGTATACCCATCCATACCCTCATCAAGTCTATGAACGGAAATCGGTAACAAAACCGAATTTCCATTCTAAATTTTAGAATTTGCAAAACCACTTTAATGGGAAATCGTTTTTATTGCCTTGCCAGCAAACAGCAAAATTCGGTACGAGTCGTCTAAGTGGGCACAGTCAGTGCAAACCTGAAATGGATGGTGTGTGGTTACACTAATGGCACAACTGTGCTTAATTGTTATTTTGGAAAAACTCTAAAAAGATTTAATGTTAATTAGAATCCAGAACACAGAATTTTGCCATTTAACCGTCAGCTTTCTTGTCGCTATTCAAAGACTGGGCAAAAATGGTAAATGCGAAAACAATTGGAAATGTTTCATATTTTCCAAAAGGCAGACAGAATTCACATTTACCATGAGATGATTACAGCGCTCCATACATACATGGGATATTCGTGCGATTCTTTCTATATTCAAACAAATATGGTCACGTAATAAATGTCTGTGCTATGGTTGCGTGCAGGCGTCCATGTTTAGGTGGAGTTGAACTAAAGGATTTATATGAAATATGTTTGTGTGATTTTTTTTGTCAAAATTATACCTTATGCCTTATGTGCCATGTGGTCAAAAGTCAGACTGACTTAAAAGATATCTTAACGAAGGTAATTTTTCCTAGTACAAAATATTTAATAGATAATAGAATTCAATGGAAGGTAAGATTTTGTGTTGCTAATGTTTTTTGTTTTCATGGAACGGAATCCTTTGAATTCCTGGGACACAAGTTATCGACTTGAAACTTGGTACAAAATGGGCCATATAGGCAGGGCTGTGGAGTCGAGCCAATTTTGCTCGACTCCGACTCCAGCATTTTTCATCAGCTCGACTCCGACTCCGACTCCGTAGTCGACTCCTGGTAATATAACTAAATCTCGTTTTAATACCACTAATTTGTAGTTCTATTGTGAGGGTACCGTAAGTGGATCGATATAAAGTATCGTATTTATTTATGTGTGCAAAAAAAAGGTCTTAATTTCACATTAGATGCCAATTGAACTCTATATTTCAAATTTAGGGCAATGTTTAATAAATAAAATAATGATATAAATACCCATCATAATATGAGAAGATACCAACAGTATATGTAATTGAGGACCAAAATTATTGATACTATCTCAAATACTTTAAATTTGTTGCGAGCTATATAAAGGTTTATGTTCCCATATGCATGAATTTGAATCTGAATCGATTTAGACAAAATTGTATATACTTCTACAAAATCTATGTACTTAAAATTTAAATCTAACGTTATGGGACGTAACACAATTTTAACAAAAAATAAAAATGCAAGGAAAGTCTAAAGTCAGGCGGGCCGATTATAATATACTCTGCACAACTTTGTATTTAGATCTACATTTTGATAAAATCTCAAATCAGACTTCTACAAAATCTCGGGCAATATTTGGGAAATATTTGTAATTGTTTAGACAATTTCGCAAAAATGCATTTATGATTCATTCATTGAAAAATATGAAAATTTGAGTCATTTCTACAAGTTTTCGACTTACAGTGAGTATCAGTGAGCATAGAATTTTGGAAAAATTTTTGTCTAGTAAATAAAATTTTGCAAAATATTCTATAGAAACAAAATGTTGACTAAATTTTGTATAGAAATAAAATTTTTACAAAATTTTATATAGAAAAAAATATTTCTATAGTAATAAAATTTTGAATACATTTTTTATAGCAGTGAGTATCAGTAAAAAAAATTTTTGAGAAAATTTGCTATAGAAATCAAATTTTGACCAAATATATAGAAATAATATTTTGAAAAAAATTTTTATAGAAATAAAATTTGGCAAAATTTTTTATAGAAATAAAAGTTTGAAAAAATTATCAATAGAAATACAGTTTAAAAAAAATTGTGTAGCAAACAAAATTTTGCAAAATTTTCTATAGAAATAAAATTTTGCAAAATATTCTATAGAAACAAAATGTTGACTAAATTTTGTATAGAAATAAAATTTTGACAAAATTTTATATAGAAAGAAATATTTCTATAGTAATAAAATTTTGAATACAATTTTTATAGCAGTGAGTATCAGTAAAAAAAAAAAAATTTTTGAGAAAATTTGCTATAGAAATAAAATTTTAAATTTTTTTCTTATAGAAATAAAATTTTGAAAAAATATCAATAAAAATACAATTTTAGAAAAATTTTTGTGTAGTAAATAAAATTCTGCAAATTATTCTACAGAAAAAAATTTTTGACTAAATTTTCTATAGAATTAAAATGTTGACCAAATTTCCTAAAAAAAAACTATTATCATAAAATTTTGGCAAAATTTTCTATAGAAATAAAATTTTGACCAAATTTTCTAATAAAAAATCTATTACTATAAAATTTTGACAAAATTTTCTATAGAAATAAAATTTTGACTTAAATTTTTATAGAAATAAAATTATCAATATAAATAAAATTTTGAAAAAATTTTTGTGTAACAAACAAAATTTTGCAAAATTTTCTATAGAAAAAAATTTTGCAAAATATTCTATAGAAACAAAATTTTGATTTGTCAAAATGAAATTTTGACAAATCTTTTTATAGAAATAACAATTTGACAAAATTTTCTATAAAAAACAACTTTAAAAAAATTTTCTGTCAATATTCCACATATGTATATGGCCCTAAAAGAAAATTTAAAAAAAAAAAAAATAATTTCGATTATTGGAAATATTTCAAATAAATTGATATGGGCATTAAAATGGATCGATCCAGCCCATCTGCTAGTCTAACATTCTAGGAAACATAACAAGTATATACGGCCGTAAGTTCGGCCAGGCCGAAGCTTATGTACCCTCCACCATGGATTGCGTAGAAACTTCTACTAAAGACTGTCATCCACAATCGAATTACTTGGGTTGCGGTAACACTTGCCGATGGCAAGGTATCTTAAAACTTCCTAACATCGTCTTCTAAATTACAAGGTAGTCTATACGTAGTATATATTAAACTAAAAAAGGCCGATTAAATACGTATATAATTAAGTTTAAAGTTTCTATAGAAATACAATTTTGACAAAATACAATTTTGACAACATTTTCTATAGAAGTAAAATTCGGAAAAAATTTTCTATAGAAGTAAAAATTGGAAAAAAATTCCATAGAAATAAAATTTTGACAAAATTTTCTATAAAAATAAAATTTTGACAAAATTTTCTATAGAAATAAAATTTTGACAAAATTTTCTATAGAAATAAAATTTTTACAAAATTTTCTATAGAAATAAAATTTTTACAAAATTTTCTAGAGAAATAAAATTTTTACAAAATTTTCTATAGAAATAACATTTTGACAATGTTTTCCATAAAAGTGAATATGAACCGATATGGACCAAGTTTTGTGTGATTGGGGATCGGCTATATATAACTATAGACCGATATGGACCAATTTTGGCATGGATATTAGCGGCCTTATACTAACACCACGTTGCAAATTTCAACCGGATCGTATGAATTTTGCTCCTCCAAGAGGCTCCGGAGATCAAATCTGGGGAACGGTTTATATGGGGAGTATATATAATTATAGACCGATATGGACCAATTCTTGCGTGTTTGTTAGAGACACCATTCTAACACCATGTTCAAAATTTCAACCGGATCGGACGAATTTTGATCCTCCAAGAGGCTCCGGAGGACAAATCTGGGGATCGATTTATATGGGGGCTATATATAATTACGGACCGATATGGACCAATTCTTGCATGGTTATTAGAGACCATATACTAACACCACGTACCCAATTTCAACCGGATCGGATGAATTTTGCTCCTCCAAGAGGCTCCGGAGGTCAAATCTGGGGATCGGCTTATATGGGGGCTATATATAATTATGACCGATATGGACCAATTTTGGCATGGTTGTTAGAGACAATATACTAACACCACGGACAAAATTTCAATCGGATCGGATTACTTTTGCTCCTCTAAGGGGTTCCGGAGGTCAAATCTGGGGATCGATTTATATGGGGACTATATATAATTATGGGCCGATGTGGACCAATTTTTGCATGCTCATTAGAGAACATATAACAACACCATGTACCAAATTTCAGCCGGATCGGATGAAATTTGCTTCTCTTAGAGGTTCCGAAAGCCAAATCGGGGGATCGGTTTATATGGGGGCTATATATAATTATGAACCGATGTAGACCAATTTTTGCATAGTTGTTAGAGACCATATACTTACTCCATGTACCAAATTTCAGCCAGATCGGATGAAATTTGCTCCTCTAAGAGGCTCCGGAGGTCAAATCTGGGGATCGGTTTATATGGGGATTATATATAATTATGGGCCGATGTGGACCAATTTTTGCATGGTCATTAGAGAACATATACCAACACCATGTCCCAAATTTCAGCCGGATCGGATGAAATTTGCTTCTCTTAGAACGATCGAAAGCCAAATTTGGGGGTCCGTTTATATGGGGGCTATACGTAAAAGTGGACCGATATGGACCAATTTTTGCATGGTGGTTAGAGACCATATACTAACACCATGTACTAAATTTCAGCGGGATCGGATGAAATTTGCTTCTCTTAGAGCGATCGCAAGCCAAATTTGGGGATCCGTTTATATGGGGGCTATACGTAAAAGTGGACTGATATGGCCCATTTGCAGTACCGTCCGACCTACATCAATAACAACTACTTGTGCCAAGTTTCAAGTCGATAGCTTGTTTCGTTCGGAAGTTAGCGTGATTTCAACAGACGGACGGACGGACATGCTCAGATCGACTCAGAATTTCATCACGACCCAGAATATATATACTTTATGGGGTCTTAGAGCAATATTTCGATGTGTTACAAACGGAATGACAAAGTTAATATACCCAATCCTATGGTGGAGGGTATAAAGAGATAGCCGTAATTGGAAGTTGATTTTCATTTACAATCATGCTGTACATTGATCGAATGAATAACGCAATGGAAACTAATTTGCGTAGAAACTTGCTTAGTTACAAAAATGTGAAGTGTTTTAAAAAATTTGGTTTAGCCGGAGTCGGAGTCGAGCAAAATTTTTATTACTTCGACTCCAGCAAAATCTTCAGACTCCGACTCCGACTCCACAGCCCTGCATATAGGTTCATTTTTAGATATACCTCCCATATAAACCGACCCCCAGATTTTAAGTTTTGAAGCCTCTGTGAAAACAAAATTTTATCCTACCCTAACAAACAAAAATTAGTTAACATCGGATCCCCAGATTTGATTTCCATGGCCTATGTAAAGAGGAAATTTCATCCGATCCAGTTAAAAATTGTAACAATGTACACTTAGAAAAAGTTTACTTGAATCCAAAGATTTTGACTTTCCCTTAAGGATTTTGGTATTGATTCCGAACCAAAGATGCGGTTATAAAGACTTTTAAGGACCTCTCAAGTTATAATCCATAAGATTTGACCTGGAACTTTCGGTCTTATATACTCGCTTTTATTTAAGATTTTTCTTTTAGTATATTTACCTCGTAAAGTACTTATATGTTAAATATTAATTAATAAGTAAAAGCTACTTAACTTTCCGTTGCTCTTGTTATCTTGTCATATTGTATATTTCTATAGATATTTCCCCATTTGCAAAAATATTGGCAATCATTGATTCATGTCATTATTTGACTAAATGTTAACTTAACAAAAACATAAACTGAACAATACAAGAAAACAAAAAATCCTATGGAGCAAAAGAAAAAAATACTAATTATACACGCTTTGGTTTCATTATGGCTGAATAGCAATCACCTAATGGCCATTGGTCGGTTGGATACAATAAATGGCTTCTGTTTTTGCCCAGGTCCCTCATACGCAGACCTCGGTCCGGTCTATTGAATGAATCTGGTTGACTGAATGCCTGGCTAACCGAACAAAACCCACTGCTGCTATTCATAACAATGCCAGAAAAGTTCCATACACATATACTAAATGTATTAGGGTGGGGTCGAATGGAAATTGAAACTGAACCAAAGCAAAATTGTGCGTTTTATACACGGTAAAATTCAGAAAAATTAAATTTATTACGAAAACTGTGTAAAACAAAAGATTTTTAAAAATCACCTCAAAAGAACTTTTTTTATGTTAAAAATAAGACCATATCCAGAAGAGCATTTTGTGATATACATTGAAAATATTGACTTCATTTTTTTTTGCTGAGTTTGCTGTAAGGAAAGTTCATAACCATTCCATAAATCACTTTCTTCTATAGTAAAAATGTACCATTAACAAATTTCTTCACATAACTATCCCGCCCCACCTTAATGTACAATGCATAAGGAAGTATGCATTTGTATATTTCCGATCAACTGCTATTGCATCTGTTATCGATATGAACCAAATATGGCTCTCACCCATATTTCCAGTTTATTGCAATGACTAAAGCGAACTGTATCAGATTTTTAAGCCAATTTATTTTAATTATTTAATACTTTATGCAGCTGGAAACTCAAAATGATGCCATATGAAATATAATGGATGAGGCATGATGTGCATGCAGGCAAAACAAAAACAATTTTTGCATTTCTCTGGAAATTTTGTAAAAAAAAATTAAGCGAAAATTTAATTTGTTTTCCATAAGTCAAAAGAAATATTTAAAATTATATCATATTGTCTATTCCTTTTTTTTACAAATCAATCTAATTTGACAATAACAAGTATATACAGTAGTAAGTTCAGCTAGGCCGAATCTTAAATACCCACCACCATGAATCAAATATAATAGTTTCCTTTGAAAATTTCAAGGGGGGTATGATGACAGATATTTTCTCAAGCAGATCAATTCAATCAGTACGCTTCCCACAGATAAATGTAAAGATTTTACCTATGAAGACTACATCAGATTCTGAATTTATAAGGAAAATTTTTTGTTCGAATTTTAGAGGAATCATAAACATACATACATACAGAAGAATCATAAACATACATAGTGCCCACGAAAATGATGAAATAACGCCTTGATTTGAAATCTAAAATCTGTGGATTTTCATCCCAATTATTTAAATGACTACGAGAAGTAAAATCTGGAAATTTTGCATTCAGTTTCAAGTAATTTTCATAATCAGTGCGCCTTCTATACCCTCAATGAGTGAAATCAGTTTACAGGGAGGCCTTACCAAATGGACCGATAAAACTAAATCATATACACTTTGTTATGGATCGAAAATGCCGGTATATTTTTAATTTGTGGCAAATCGGATAAAAACTACAATTTCTAGAAACCCAAGGAGATAAACCGGGAGTTCGGTGTAATGGGGGCTATACCAAAACATGGAAGGATACACACAGTATTCAGCACATCTAATTGTAGTTCTAGAATCTAGACCCCAAATCAGAGGGCCGGTTTATAAGGGGGCTATATCAAAAACTGTACCGATACTCAATATATTCGGCACACCTGTTTATGGCCCTAGAATACCTCTTGATTTCCAATTTCAGCAAATTGGATAAAAACTACGGATTCTAGAAGACCAAGAAGTAAAATCGGGTCTATATGGGGGCTATATAGAAACATGGTCCGATAATCACCATTTTCGGCACATCTCTTTGTTTTCCTAGAATACCCCTAGATGTCGAATTTCCGGCAAATTGGGTAAAAACTACGGATTCTAGAAGCCCAAGAAATAAAATCGGGAGATCGATCTATATGGGGGCTCTATAAAAACATGGACCGATACTCACCATTTTCGGCACACCTCTTTATTTTCCTAGAATACCTGTAGATTTCCAATTTCAGGCAAATTGGATAAAAACTACGGATTCTAGAAGCCCAAGAAGTAAATCTGGAGATCGGTCTATATGGGGGCTATATCGAAACATGGTCCCATAATCACCATTTTCGGCACACCTCTTTATTTTCCTAGAATACCCCTAGATTTCC
The DNA here is from genome assembly GCF_050003625.1 of Haematobia irritans. Classification (NCBI taxonomy): domain Eukaryota; kingdom Metazoa; phylum Arthropoda; class Insecta; order Diptera; family Muscidae; genus Haematobia; species Haematobia irritans. The sequence goes on along the minus strand of NC_134398.1, from coordinate 195,491,169 downwards.
GATTTGAGGCAAATTGGATAAAAACTACGGATTCTAGAAGCCCAAGAAATAAAATCGGGAGATCGGTCTATACGGGGGCTATATCAAAACATGGACCGATACTCACCATTTTCGGCACACCTCTTTATTTTCCTAGAATACCCCTAGATTTCCGATTTGAGGCAAATTGGATAAAAACTACGGATTCTAGAAGCCCAAGAAGTAAAATCGGGAAATCGGTCTATATGGGGGCTATATCGAAACATGGTCCGATACTCACCATTTTCGGCACACCTCTTTAATGTCCTATAATACCTCTAGATTTCCGATTTGAGGCAAATTGGATATAAATTACGGATTCTAGAAGCCCAAGAAGTAAAATCGGGAGATCGGTCAATATGGGGGCTATATCAAAACATGAACTGGTACTCACCATTTGCGGCAAACGTCTTTAGGGTTCTAGAATACATCTAGATTTCAAATTTCAGGCAAATTGGATAAAAACTACGGATTCTAGAAGCCCAAGAAGTAAAATCGGGAGATTGGTCTATGTGGGGGCTATATCAAATAATGGACCGATACTCACCATTTTCAGCACACCTCTTTATTTTCCTAGAATACCCCTAGATTTCCGATTTGAGGCAAATTGGATAAAAATTACGGATTCTAGAAGCCCAATAAGTAAAATCGGGAGATCGGTCTATAGGGGGGCTATATCAAAACATGGACCGATAATCACCATTTTCGGCACACCTCTTTAAGGTCCTAGAATACCTCTAGATTTCCGATTTGAGGCAAACTGGGTAAAAATTACGGATTCGAGATACCCAAGAACTAAAATTGAGAGATCGGTCTATATGGGGGCTATAGCAAAACTTGCACCGATAAACCCCATTTTCGGCACACCTCTTTATGGTCCTAGAATACCTCTAGATTTCTAATTTCAGGCAAATTGGATAGAAAATACACTTTCTAGAATCGGGAAATCGGTCCATATGGGGGCTATACCAAAACATGGACCGATATGCACCATTTTCGGTACAACTTTTGATGGTCCTAAAATACCTCTAGATTTTCCCTTTCAGGCAAATCGGATAAGAGCTACAGTTTTTATAAGCCCAAGACCCCAAATCGGGAGGTCGGTTTATATAGAGACTATACAAAACTTGGACCGATATAGCTGATCTTCGAGCTTGACCTTCCTGCAAACAAAGGACAAATCTGTGCCAAATTTCAGGACGATAGCGCCATTATCGAAGGCTGTAGCCTGATTACAACAGACAGACAGACGGACATGCCTATATCGTTTTAGAATTTCTCCCTGATCAAAAATATATTTGCCGGAAATAGATATTTCGATGTGTTACAAACGTGGTGCAATGATTAGCATGCCCGCCTTGCATACACAAGGTCGTGGGTTCGATTCCTGCTTCGACCGAACACCAAAAAGTTTTTCAGCGGTGGATTATCCCACCTCAGTAATACTGATGATATTTCTGAGGGTTTCGAAGCTTCTCTAAATGGTTTCACTGCAACGTGGAACGCCGTTCGGACTCGGCTATAAAAAGGAGGTCCCTTGTCATTGAGCTTAACATGGAATCGGGCAGCACTCAGTGACAATAGAGAAGTTCATCAATGTGGTATCACAATGGACTGAATAGTCTAAGTGAGCCTGATACATCGGGCTGCACACTAACCTAACCTACAAACGGAATGACAAACTTATTATACACCCGCCACCATTCTATGGTGGTGGGTATAAAAAGTATATACGGCCTTAAGTTCGGCCAGGCCTAATCTTAAGTACCCTCCTCCATGGATGGCGTAGAAACTTCTACTAAGAACTGTCGTCCACAATCGCATAACTTGGGTTACGGTAACACATGCCTATAGTTTCTACATAATTTTCTATAGAAATAAAAATTTGGCAAAATTTTCTAAAGAAATACAATTTTCACATAATTTTCTATAGAAATAAAATGTTGACATAATTTTCTATAGACGTATAATTTTGACAAAATTTTCTATAAAAAGAAAATATTGACCAAATTTTCTAAAGAAATAAAATGTTGACAAAATTTTCTATAGAAATGAAATTTAGACTAACTGTTCTATACAAATAAAATTTTGACAAAATTTTCGATAGAAATATAATTTTGACAAAATTTTCTAAAGAGATAAAATGTTGACCAAATTTTCTAAAGAAATAAAATGTTGACAAAATTTTCTAAAGAAATTAAATTTTGACAACATTTTCTATAGGAATAAAATTTTGACAAAATTTTCTATAAAAATAAAATTTTGAAAAAAATTTCTATAGTAATAAAATGTTGACAAAATTTTGTATAGAAATAAAATTTTAACCAAATTTTGTATAGAAATAAAATTCTAACCAAATTTTGTACAGAAATAAAATGTTGACAAAATTTTCTGTGGAAATAAAATTTTGACAAAACTGTCTATAGAAATATAATTTTGACAAAATTTTCTATAAAACTAAAATTTTTACCAAATTTTCTAAAAAAAAATAAAATGTTGACCAAATTTTCTAAAGAAATGAAATTTAGACTAACTGTTCTATACAAATAAAATTTTGACAAAATTTTCTATAGAAATGAAATTTAGACAAGCTTTTCTATAAAAATAAAGTTTTGACAAAATTTTCTAAAGAAATAAAATGTTGACAAAATTTGCTATAAAAATAAAATTTTGACAAAACTTTCTATAGAAATATAATTTTGACAAAATTTTCTAAAGAAATTAAATTTTGACAAAATTTGCTATAGAAATAATATGTTGACTAAATTTTCTATAGAAATGAAATTTAGACAAGCTTTTCTATAAAAATAAAATTTTGACTACGTTTTCTATAGAAATACAATTTTGACAAACTTTTCTACAGAAATAAAATTTTGACAAAATTTTCTATAGAAATATAATTTTGACAAAATTTTCTAAAGAAATTAAATTTTGACAAAATTTTCTAAAGAAACTAAATTTTGACAACATTTTCTATGGAAATATAATTTTGACAAAATTTTCTATAGAAATAAAATTTTGACAAAATTTTCTACAGAAATAAAATTTTGAGAAAATTTTCTATAGAAATAAAATTTTGCCAACATTTCATATAGAAATAAGATTTTGTCAAAATTGTCTATAGAAATAAAATTTTGACAAAATTTTCTGTGGAAATAAAATTTTGACAAACTTTTCTACAGAAATAAAATTTTGACAAAATTTTCTATAGAAAAAAAATTTTGACAAAATTTTCTAAAGAAATTAAATTTTGACAAAATTTTCTAAAGAAATTAAATTTTGACAACATTTTCAATAAAAATAATTTTTTTTGTGTTTTTGTTTTGTTTTGATCTCAGCCATTGTGTTGACTAAACTACAAGAGTAGCTTAACCAACAGAAGAAAAGTATGTTTGTCAAATTTATTTGGGCAAAGCCCTATAGACTGCAAGATGGTTGGATGGACGCACGTTTCGGAATTACCAAATTCCTCATCAACATCCTCTACTTGCAGCAAAACTATCAACCAATTATCAGAATAAATTCATGCAGTTCACTAAATCCATGGTGAACCGCACATGAACCTTCCGAAAAAAGGTTTATGATAGCCGGCTTATGCCGAAATAAATTCATACAAACATTTCTCTTTTCCTTTGCCACCATCAAATCACTGATTTGAGTGCAGTTGGCTGGGTTTATTTTCTATAAAAATAAAACTTTGACAAAATTTTCTATAGTAAAATGTTAAATTTTCTATAGTAAAATGTTAAATGTTAAAATGTTGACAAAATTTTCTATAGAAATAAAATTTTGACAAAATTTTCTATAAAAACTAATTTTTGAAATAATTATCAAACTATAATGACCAAGTTTGGCATGGTTATTAGAGACCATATACTGATATCACGTACCAATTTTCAACCGGATCGGATGAGTTCAAATCTGATGATCGGTTTATATTGGTTCAAATCTGGGGATCGGTTTATGAATTTTTCTCCTCCAAGAGGCTCCGGAGGTAAAATCTGGTGATCGGTTTATATGGGGGCTATAAATAATTTTGGACCGATATGGACCAATTTTTTCTTGGTTGTTAGAAACCATATACTAAATACACGTACCAAATTTCAACCGGATTGGATGGATTTTGCTCCTCCAAGAGGCTCCGGATGTCAAATCTGGGGATGGGTTTATATAGGGGCTATATATAATTATGGACCGATATGGACCAATTTTTGCATGTGTGTTACAAACAATATGCTAACACCGCGTACCGAATTTCAACCGGATCGGATAAATTTTGCTCCTCCTAGAGGCTCGGAAGTTAAAATCTGGTTATCGGTTTATATGGGGCTATATATAATTTTGGACAGATATGGACCAATTTTTGCATGGTTATTGGAGACCATATACTTACATCACGTACCAATTTTCAACCGAATCGGATGAGTTCTGCTCCTCCAAGAGGCTCCGAAGATCAAATATGGTGATCGGTTTATATGGGACTATATATAATTATGGACCGATTTCGACCAATTTTTGCATGGTTGTTAGAAACCATATATGTTACTAACACAACGTACCAAATTTCAACCGGATCGGATAAATGAGTATATGAGTACTCGTACATAGGGCGACAGGTTCGACTGTGCCGAATTTGAATAAACATCACCATGGAACCCACACAAGAATTTTCTCCCAAGGCATCTCCCCGTTCAATGAAAAAATATTGTCGTGAGGTCAAAGATGTCTTGTGCTTATAATAAGAATGCGAATTTGTTGTACACATTTCTTTGATATAACATTTTTCTCCTTGTCCAGAATTCGGTAAACTGTTCCGTACTTTAAAGAAATGTGTCCTTAATTTCGTGTATATTGCATGTCTTAGAACTTAAGTGGAACAATCCTTCAAATCAGTTCAATATTTTTTCTGTGAAAATTTCTCAAATTTATTTCCTTTTTAAAACTATTTAAAATAAAGTTAAGATCTAATCAAGCTATCATCAATAAATTTGTGCAACCATCTATCGCAGATTCTAATGGTCATTGTTTGCAGGAAATTCATTTCATTTGATATTCATTTCAAATTAAATTTAATAACACCACAACCACCTGTATCATCTCGTACTCTCATACATAGTCTCCCCCACTCCTGTCAAATATTAAATCTTTATATCCCTGAGACCGGATGCAAGGATAAGAAGGAAACATGTGACACATGCCTTCGTAATATTTATTACATTTAATGTCCTTAATTAAATCAATTCAAAGGAGATACTTATCCTTTAGCGTTGATCAAAGTCTCCAACTGTAAATTGTTTATTTATTTGCACAGTATTAGCAGCATTATTATTATATTTATAATTTTGGCAATTGTCAGGACACAGTAACGTAGACACACCATCACACTACCACCACCACCACCGGCACTACAAGAATTTAAGAATGTGTGCCTTCCGTTGTCCTTCTCGTACCAACATTTTAGCCCCATTTTTGGCATGGTTTGCTTCTTGATGTTATTCTGGTGGGCCAAGGGAAGTCATAAATTGTTTTAAGCGGAAATTAAAAACCAAACCACAATCTGGGTATTAGTGGAGCTAACATTTGCTTGCAAAAATACGGAAACATTATGTTAAGAAATGTTTGTGTTTATTATAGTCTGTCCAAGGCATGCAAAATATGAGCACCACATATAGGCTTAAAGGACGACCAGGGAGCGGTAAAACGCTCGGCAGTTGAGCATTAAATGTTACACTTTATTATTGTAATAAATTTTCAACTGTACCAATAACCAATGTGGGGCGGTGGGATGTGAATATTACTTATGAGTATAAACCTAATACGATTTGGGCCCATAAACTTAAATCGTTTTTGGAGAATGATTGTGTATTCAACCAATATGGCTAAATATAAATGTGAGTTTTAATTGAAATCGTTTAAATTCAAAATTTAAATTTTTAGCGAAAAGCTTAATTGTTAGATATAAATCATAGAACTTAATTTAATTTTTGCAACATCCAAAAGGGAAGAAGAAAAACATATGATGCATATATTTGGCAGGAAATTTCTCAAAATCGGCGATACATATATTGGGGAACGATATCTAAATTTGAACCCATTTCGTTTAGTTTTTGAAGGTATAATGCAATAGAAGATTGGATTTTGCCAACTTTGAGAGAGATCGGTTAATAAATAAGGTTTTCATAGTCAAATTTGGGAAAAATCGGGCGATACATATGCAAGGGAGCTATATATAAATCTGAACCGATTTGCATGACATTTCACAGGTTTGTTTTATACTACCGAAGGTTATATTATGCTGAGTTTCAGTAAGATGGGTTAATAACATTGGTTATAAGGTTTTATGGCCAAATTTGGAAATATATATGGAAGCTATACGAGGGCAGTTCGGAAACTTCTTAGCATAGCACAAAAATCGCGGTATAAACAGATACCGAAGGTTATATTATGCTGAGTTTCAGTAAGATGGGTTAATAACATTGGTTATAAGGTTTTATGGCCAAATTTGGAAATATATATGGAAGCTATACGAGGGCAGTTCGGAAACTTCTTAGCATAGCACAAAAATCGCGGTATAAACAGATAAAAGTTAAGTGTTTTGGAAATTTCCATCTCTATTATGAACACATGTTAAATTTTGTTTCGATCTGGCAACTCCTTCATATACAAACAGGTGTTCAAAAAAGACGCATCCAAAAATTTTTTTACAATGGAAAAATTAGAAATGCGTGCTGTCATTAAATATTTTCATAAAAGAGGTTTATCGGGACAAGAAATTCATAATGATATGGTGCAGAAGAATCCAACAATGGACTGAAGCTGGAGGAAGTGCCCCAAAGAAGGCAAAAACAATTCAATCGGCTGGTAAGGTTATGGCAACGGGTTTTGGGACTTCAAATGTATTTTATTGATTGACTATCTGCATAAGGGTAAAACAATAAATCCAGACTATTGCAAGCTTTTGGATCAATTAAATGTACAAATTCGAGAAAAACGTCCGGGCTTACAACACAAAAAAATAATTTTTCATCAAGACAACGCACCAGCGCACAAGAGTGTTTTAACAATGGCTAAAATCAATGAATTAAAGTACGAGTTGCTTGACTACCCACCTTATTCTCCTGATTTAGCTCCCAGTGACTTTTACTTGTTGCCAAATCTAAAAAAATTCCTTGCTGACAAGCGTTTTACCTCAAATGAAGATGCAATTACAGTTGTAAACCACTATTTTGAAGACCTTGAGAAAACTTTTTTTTAATCAAGGGATACAATTTCTAGAAAAGCGTTGGACTAAGTGTATTGAAGTTTCAGGAGATTATATTGAAAAATAAATAATAATAAATCGGTTGGTCAATAAGGGGTTTATAGCCAAATTTGGGAATCTGGGACGATACATATATATGGGAGCTATATCTAAATTTGATCAGATTTCTAACAAAATCAATAGTCTTTATTCCATACGAACACACTGTAAAATTTCATCCAATTCGCTTAAGAATTGCGACCGGAATCCTGCGAAAAATAAATACATGGACAGACGGACGGACGGACACCAACGACTAGATCGGCTCAGGCGCACAGTTACCACAATTGTTAGAATTCTATCAAACATGGTAGATTTTTTACTGTTTGGTATATTGGTAGAATTCTAGATATTTTGGTACACCCTCAAAAACAAAATTGCTTCTCTAACATATGTTCCAAACCTATATTGCAGGAAGCACATATACTATTGGGTATTGCCGAAACATTATTATGTTTGTTTTATGTGAACATATTATATGTTTGGAAGCATCTTGAGCCCAAAAATGTATATGCTTGGAAGAATTTTCTCCCAAAGAAGATTGTGCTCAAAAAAATTTCGCCTAATTGCATATTCCCTCACATCTTTCTCACTTCCACGAGGTTTTTATACCCTCCACCATAGGATGGGTGTATATTAACTTTGTCATTCCGTTTGTAACACATCGAAATATTGCTCTAAAGCCCCATAAACTATATATATATTCTGGGTCGTGGTGAAATTCTGAGTCGATCTGAGCATGTCCGTCCGTCTAACTTCCGAACGAAACAAGCTATCGACTTGAAACTTGGCACAAGTAGTTGTTACTGATGTAGGTCGGATGGTATTGCAAATGGGCCATATCGGTCCACTTTTACGTATAGCCCCCATAGAAACGGACCCCCAAATTTGGCTTGCGGAGCCTGTAAGAGAAGCAAATTTCATCCAATCCGGCTGAAATTTGGAACATGGTGTTAGTATATGGTCTCTAACAACCATGCAAAAATTGGTCCACATCGGTCCATAACTATATATAGCCCCCATATAAACCGATACCCCGATTTGGCTTTCGGAGCCTCTAAGAGAAACAAATTTCATCTGATTCAGTTGATATTTGGTACGTGGCGTTAATATATGGCCTCAAACACCCATGCAAAAATTCGTCGAAATCGGTCTATAACTATATATAGCCCCCATATAAACCGATCCCCAGATTTGACCTCCGGAGCCCCTTGAAAGAGCAAAATTCATCCGATACGTGATGTTAGTCTATGGTATCCAACAACCATGCAGGAATTGGTGCATATCAGTCCATAATTATATATAGCCCCCATATAAACCGATCCCCAGATTTGACCTCCGGTGCCTTTTGGAGAAGCAAAATTCATCCGATCTTGTTGAAATTTGGTACGTGGTGGTAGTATATGATATTTAACAACCATGCCAAAAGTGGTCTATATCAGTCCATAATCATATATAGCCCCCATATAAACCGATCCCGAGATTTGGTTTTGGAGCCTCTTGGAGGAGCAAATTTGATCCGAGTCAGTTGAAATTTGGTACATTGTGTTAGTATATGGCCGTTAACAACCATGCCTAACTAGGTCCATATCGGTCTATAGTTATATATAGCCCTCAGATAAATCGATCCCCAATCACACAAAAATTGTTCCATATCAAGTTCATAATTGTATATAGCCCCCATATGAGCAACCCCCATATTTCAATTATTTGTAGACTTACCTATACATAACTTTTTTGTCTAATATATACCACGTATGGACTAACTCACAATTTAGAAAACGATTTAAGATACCACAACCCAAGTAATTCGATTGTGGATGACAGTCTTTCGTAGAAGTTTCAATCCATGGTGGAGGGTACATAAGATTCGGCCTGGCCAAACTTACGGCCATATATACTTATTTAGTTCTTAGGACTTTTTTCTGTAATACAAACAATGATGAAGAATTTATTCAATTCTATAAATTAAATTGTTAAATTTCCCCTTTTGCCTGGACGGAGAATCAAACCGAGGACCATACAGTTTGTAAGCCAAGACACTATCTACTGGGCTACGTAGCTGTTATAGTCACCAATAGAAAATTTATCGTTATAAGTTACATTTATATAGCATAGTTTGCAGCGCCCACGAGCCGATGCAAACAAAACATTATTCAACAGAAACATACATTTATTGGCCACGTGGAGCAATGGTTAGCATATCCGCCTGGCATGTAAAGGGTCCTGGGTTCAACACCTTCTCCGACCAAACACCATTTTTTTTTTAATTTATGTATAAATTTATATTTATCTATTACTATATAAATAAAATTTAATATATTATATTAAATTTTTACAATGAAACTTCGAAATTTGTGTTATTAAAGATTTACAGTCAGAAAAGAACAGTGCTAGATATAAACGAATGGACTGAGCTATAGAAATAAAATTTTGACATAATTTTCTACAGAAATAAAATTTTGACAAAATTTTTATAGAAATAAAATTTTGACAAAATTTTCTTTCGCAATAAAATTTTGACAAAATTTTTTATAGAAATAAAATTTTCATTCGTGTTTTGTTTTTTTTTATTGTGGGTTTGTACTTCAATCATATTTGTTGTATTGGTCTCAGCTTCAAAACCATTGTGTTGACTAAACTACAAGAGTAGCTTAACCAACAGAGGAAAAGAATGTTTGTCAAATTTATTTGGGCAAAGCCCTATAGTTTTGCTACAAGTAGAGGATGCTGATGAGGAATGTGGTAATTCCGAAACGTGCGTCCATCCAACCATCTTGCTGTCTATAGGGCTTTGCCCAAATAAATTTGACAAACATTCTGAGATCAAAACGACAAATATGAAATAAAATTTTGACAAAATTGTCTAAAGAAATAAATATTTGAGAAAATTTTCTATAGAAATAATTATTTGAGAAAAGTGTCTATAGAAATAAAAATTTTACAAAATATTCTATCGAATTAAAATTTTGACAAAACTTTCTATCGAAATAAAATGTTGGCAAAATTTCTTATAGACATGTTGTTAGAATAAAATTTTGACAAAATTTTCTTTAGAAATAAAATTTTACAAAATAAAACAAAATGTTGAAAAAATTTTCTATAGAAATAAAATTTTGTAAAATAAGATTTTTGTAGAGGTTTGGTAGTTTTTTGGTAAAATGTTCTTCAAATTTTGGTAGATTATTTTGGGGTCAAGAGGCACATGATGTCTTGAAATGATCGACGCTTAGGAATTTTTTAGAGCCAACCTTACTCTCCAAAATTCCTCCCGGCGCAAAAGTCAAACGTGTTGATATCCGAAGATTTTCATGGCCATTCCGAGGTAGAAATAAAGCAAGGAACCTCCTTTTGAAATCATTTTTGGTTGACGCGTGCTGAGTCTTTTTTCCAATAATATTCGGCATCGATAAATACAAACGGGGAATGTTCATTGGCCGTTATGGCTATTATATTTACTTCTTCTCCATCACTAAGCATCTGTATTGAGGATGAACAATTTTAATTAGTTAAAATTGATATTCATCACTAGGTAATTTCCTTAAAACTTAAGATTTTATTTCCCTTTCCCTTGAATGTTTTCATATCCTGCATTTCAAATGAAATCGGTTTTTGCTATACGATATGACAAGAGTTTTTCACTTATTTACTTCAATGATTTCATTCACTTATTAAATTTGCTCTGAATTAACTTTAACCATAAATTTCATTTAATTGCCTGTGCAGCAGATAAACTCAGTGTCATTATTGAAATGATTCACTTTTTGTGCAGACAGAAACATTTTATGTAACTGAAATTATTTTAAGTTAAAATATGAAAACAAAAATAAATCATAATGGGTGTTTGTGAAAATTTTGATAAAATAATTAAAATAGTGGTGCCGAGGGTGATTTGCAGTCTAAATGATCAATTTGAGAAGGAAATTAAAATGATATCCATCATTGAGTTGGTATATTAAGAAAAGGTGTGATTGTAGTAAGCACATCCAAGATGAAGATATTTGTCCTTAATATTGTGCAAATTGGGGTTGCTCAAATTTAAGTTTCATATTTTTTTTCGTAGAAGAACACAATTGTAATTAAGTGTGTAGTTAAAAGAAGCCAAAAAATATTTTTCTTTGCTATATTTAGTACGAATTCACCCATCCATTTTAATTAATGAGCTGAAAGCGCTTATAGGTATAAAGTCAAAAAGTCCAAGATCATAAAGCTCAATATAAATATTCTGTTAAATCACCCTAGGGCCTTTTTCTAATAACTAAGAAACCTCATCGATAAATACTTTATAAATTTTATTGGATATGCTGATGTATTATGCATTCTATGGCTATGGGTAGGTGTGTGTCTGTATACATTCCCATATTTTGTATATGTATTGCCCTTTCGAATAATGTTTAATGTGTTGCATCAATAATTTATTATTCTTGTATTCGATTTTTTTTTCTACTTGCTGTAGGATTCTTCATTTCTATTCTTATCCTTTTGGTCTTTTGACATTATTGGCATTTCTATGGCTTTGTTTAAAATCAAACCGGAAATCCTTTAAACTTTCTTTTCACAAGACAATAGTGACACAATTGAAAGAATGCATATTCACACACATACATGTACACTCACTCACATAGGGGCGAGCAATCAGACATATGCATTATTTATTGTGTGACTTAAGATAAACGAAAGAATTTAAAGGATATTCATTGCAAGGATGATGCAAAAGTTTTTGTATTGTTTGAATCTTGTCTATTTTTGAAGCAAGAAAAAACTAAAGAACTAAAAAACTAAAAAAAAAATACATTTGAAAAGAAGTGAACTCTCTATTTCACTAAAGCCAATTTAATTTTATTTCAGTTCATGGAATTATTATTTTTGGAGAAAGTCCCTATGATTGTAATCATTTCTTTTGCGTACATTAGTTAAATGAACTCTAAATCGGGGGAAAAAATTATAAACAAATGAAGCATACAAATTTACTAAATTCGTACTTTTCCCTAAATAGTTCTTTATTTCTTTAAATTTGTAAATTGTCACCCATCTTGAACTTCGTATGACACTAACGACATTCTTGCAATTTTGAACTCCAATTTTTTCCTTCCAAATACAAAATATTCTTTAACAAGTAAAAACAAGTAAGGAAAGTCTATAGACAGGCGGGGCCGACTATATTATACCCTGCACCACTTGATAGATCTAAATGTTCGATACCATATCCCATCCGTCAAATGTGTTGGGTGCTATATATAAAGGTTTGTCCCAACTACTTACGATCTGGACAGAATTTGATAGACTTCTACAAAATCTATAGACTCAAAATTTAAGTCGGCTAATGCATTAGGGTGGAACACAATGTTAGTACCCAGCAAAAACTCTCATTACCCGGTAATCTTGTAGGTAAGCCTATTTAAAAATTAATAACCACTTATTAATTGGCATCGCTTCGGATTACATTTACATACGCATGTCCTAGAAGGAAAGTACTTCTCCCCAGGCATACTTTCGACCATAAAATAAGTAGTGCATTTAAAGCATATAATCACCTAATATGTAATGACTTATACACCAAAGCTTGCAAAATAGCCACTTATTGTCTCAGGCAACCAAATCTCGAAAATAGTGATTTCTATCGCCGATTACAATGAATCAAAATATGGCGAGTGATGCTGTAATAGAAGAACTACTTGAATAGAAACGAATATTGTATAAATAAACAAAGAATCTAATAAATAATCTAAATAAGATGCAAATAAATTTCACACTTAAAATAGAAATAAATGTAGGTTGTTTAAGGGTGTTGGATTCGTGAATTACGTTATAATATATCCAATAGCCAATTCACATAAGATTCAAAATCTACTAAAAGTGGATTTTAAGTCTCTTTTATAAGGGAAATTGCATTTGAAATTTAGTTTAAACGCATTTTGGAAGTGTAATGTAAATGAGGTATAAGAAAGGATTTATTTAAAACATGAAATATTTGTGATAAAAATTTCTTAACGGAAAAATTGTCAGAATTACCGATACATTACATATTCTTTTTGATTTTTTATGTAAGTGCTCGATTATGTGAATAATTATACCTAATGGTACCATCATTTATTCTATTTTATTAATTCGTTAACTACAACTGCATAAAATTTGAGAATAACAATTCGAAAATTACCGAGAAGTATTTATTTTTGTCATTACAAGTTAGTCATTATAAATCGCCGCAATGTAATGCAACGTGTAATGACAGCTTTACTCCTGGTAATATCAATTGTAATAAGATGTGGTTACCTAGTTTTTGCTGGGTAAAAACACTTCGCAAAAGTTTATTTATGATTTATCGCTCGATATATATATGTATTAGAAGTTCAGGAAAATTAGAGTCATTTTTACAACTTTTCGACTAAGCAGTGGAGATTTTAAAAGGAAAATGTTGGTATTTTGACCATTTTTGTCGAAATCAGAAAAACATATATATGGGAGATATATCTAAATCTGATCCGATTTCAACCAAATTTGGCACGTATAGCTACAATGCTAATTCTACTCCCATTGCAAAATTTCAACTAAATCGGAGCAAAAAATTGGCCTCTGTGGTCATATGAGTGTAAATCGGCCGAAAGCTATATATTGGAGCTATATCTAAATCTGAACCGATTTCAACCAAATTTGGCACGCATAGCTACAATGCTAATCCTACTCCCTGTGCAAAATTTCAACTAAATCGGGGCAAAAAATTGGCCTCTGTGGTCATATGAGTGTAAATCGGCCGAAAGCTATATATTGGAGCTATATCTAAATCTGAACCGATTTCAACCAAATTTGGCACGCATAGCTACAATGCTAATTCTACTCCCTGTGCAAAATTTCAACCAAATTGGGGTAAAACTCTGGCCTCTGGGACCGTATTAGTCCATATCGGCCGAAAGATATATGGGGGCTATATCTAAATCTGAACCGATTTCAATAAAATTTGGCACACTTGACTATAGTACTAATTGTTCTTCTTGTGCAAAATTTTAAGCAAATTAGGGTAAAACTTTGGCTTCTGAGGCCATAGAAGTACATTTCTTCCAAAATCAATAGGGATCTATTCTGAGCCAAATTTGAAGTCGATTGGACTAAAACTGCGACCTAGACTTTGATTACAAAAATGTGTTCACTGACAGACGGACATCGCTATATCGACTCAAGAGCCCACCCTGAGCATTTTTGCCAAAGACACCATGTGCCTATATCGTCTCCTTCTGGGTGTTGCAAACATATGCACTAACTTATAATACCCTGTTTCACAGTGTGGCGCAGGGTATAAATCATCATTATTTATGTCTAATAAATTTTCTTGAATTTGTAAAAAAAAAAAATGTGTACTTATTTTTGTGATATTGGCGTGATGACAGCTTTTGTAATACTGTTACAATTTCTAAAATTAACCAAAATTTTGCATGATGGTGGGTTTACTGTTTTTATACCCTAAACCACATAGTGGTTAGGTTAGGGTATAATAAGGTTGATCTGCCAAAAAATGTGCCTACCAGAAAGATTGATTTTAGACCCCAAAAAATATATACCGATCGACTCAGAATCACCTCCTGAGTCGATCTAGCGTCCGTCTGTCCATGTATTTGTTGTTCACGGGATTCCGGTCGCAATTATTAACCGATTTTGATGAAATTTGGTACAGGGAGTTTTTTGGGCACAACGACGAATGCTCTTGAATTTGGAAGAAATCGGATCAAATTTAGATATAGCTCCCATTCATATGTATCGCCCGATTTCGACAAATGGGGTTACGTTGCTCTTTTTTACAAACGGATTTTGTAACGGATTTTGCCCGATTTTGAAAAACATTACCCCTAATAAATTTATGTTTGACCGTAGAGGCCTCATTTCTTAACTGATCTTACTTACTCAAATTTTGCACAAGGTAACCTTTTAAGGTATTAATCAAACCCACAAAATATTATGCAAATTGGTTCAGATTTAGATATAGCTTCCATATATATGCCCCGCTAGATTTTCCCAAATTTGGCCATAGTACTCTTATTTATTAACCAATGTTACTCAAATTTCAAATTTTAGTGTACTAGCCGATCGTTTTTATACGTACTTGTAGCTCTTTCATAAGAATATTGCTCGATTTTTACAAATTGATTGATTTATTACCCACACTAATTGAACGATTTTCTCTTTTTTAATAATGGGCTCAATATTAGTGGCATACTAACCCCGCAGGTGCAATATCAACTACAGCCAGTGTTGCTAGAAGTAGGGGAAATTCCCTATATGTAGATTTTTTACTAATATTAACGTCTTGTAGGACGTAGGGCCACAATGTAGGGACATTTTCACTCAAGAAAATTTGTAATAATTTTTATATTTTGGTGGCTCTAGAGGAGGAAATTAGAAGCCGGCAAGGCTTGATCTTTAACAATGTGTGGTAACAACAGTTACCACTCGTTCCAAAAAAAAATCTAACAAAATTTGAAGATTACCACAAATTATACCAAATCTAGCAAACAAATATTTCTATAGAAATTTTTTTCAAAACTTTATTCCTGTAGAAAATTTTGTCAACATTTTATTTCTGTAGAAAATATTGTCAAAATTGTATTTCTATAGAATTTTTTTTCAAAATATTATTTCTATAAAAATTTTCTCAAAATTTTATTTCTATGGAATTTTGTCTCAAAATTTTATTTCTATAGAATTTATTATTAAAATTTTATTTTTATAGAAAAGTTTTCTCAGAACAATTTGTTTTAGAAACTTTTTCCAAAATTTTATTTCTATAGAGATTTACCAAAAAAATTGCTATTTTTGGTAGAATTCTACCAACTGTGGCAACCGTGGTGGTAATACAAATTTATTTTCTAGTTAATATACATTGCATTTTCATGTTTTAAGATAATAAAGTATTTAGAACCAATTTTGTTTTGTAAAATATTTTAAATTTAACGAAAAATATTGTAGGGAAAATTTTATGGGAAAGTAGGGAACTTTTTTGTCCTTGTAGGGTAAACCGAACATTTTCCCAGGCAATATTGACTATGAGCTACAGTCAGATTGAGACAAAGCACACATAAACATGTACCCGTTAATTTTCTTGAATATGCATCTGCGGTTTATCTCCCAGACCTATACTAATGTTACCCCACAAATGTTTATGATTAGGGTATGATATATCGGCCCCGCCCGATTTTAGACTTTCCTTACTTGTTTCGGGCATAATTTTGTTATTAATTCGGAGCCAAAGAAGCGAAGAATTGAAGTAAGGATGCCAGACTTGATTTCAGATGAAATAACGTATTGAAAATCGTCCCTAATTTTTAATAACTTTTTATACCCTCCACCATAGGTTAGGTTAGGTGGCAGCTTGATGTATCAGGCTCACTTAGACCATTCAGTCCATTGTGATACCACATTGGTGAACTTCTCCTCCTCCTCCTTTTTATAGCCGAGTCCGAACGGCGTTCCACATTGCAGTGAAACCACTTAGAGAAGCTTTGAAAACCTCAGAAATGTCACCAGCATTACTGAGGTGGGATGATCCACCGCTGAAAAACTTTATGGTGTTCGGTCGAAGCAGGAATCGAACCCTCGACGTTATGTATGCAATGCGGGCATGCTAATCATTGTACCACGGTGGCTACCCTCCACCATAGGATGGTGGACACTCTGTTTGTAACACATCGAAATATTGGTGCAAGACCCCACACGCTCACAAAAAATCGCTTCTGTTACATATACTCCCAAACATATTTTGCTTCAAGCATATACATTTTTGGGTATTGCCCAAACATTTATATGTTTGATCTCTTCCAATATATAATATGTTTGAAAGCATATTGGTCTAAACAATATATGTTTGGGTAGTCTAAGTTCCAAACATTTTGTATTTTTGCATCCAAATTCAATAATGTTGTCTTCCAAAAAACAATATGTTATTATGTGAACATATAATATGTTTGGAAGCATTTTGCACCCAAAAATATTATATGCTTAAAAAAAATTCTCCCAAACAATATTGTGCTCAAAATTTTATTTATTTATTTATATATTTACAATCATAATGAATTATGAAAATAAACAGGTAATATAGGTGCTAACAACATAGGTTTTCGACCTGAATGCTCAAAATTTTGTTTCTGCCCAATTGTATATTCCCCGACATCTTTCTCACTTCCACGAGTTTTTTTTAGTTCTTAGCACCTTTTTCTGTAATACAAACATTGTAGAAGAAATTATTCAATTTGATTTTTTTTTTATTTTAATTTTACCTTTTGCCGGACGGGGATTCGAACAGCGGACCACACAGTTTGTAAGGATCAAAGAAGTAGCTGATCAATTGCCCAAGGAAAAATAAAATGTTAATTTTGTATTAACAAGCAACAACCACCAATTTAATTCAATATCGCTCCCTGTTAAATAGCGCTCCAAGCTACTAAACACATATATGTTTATAGGCTATTTCTAAATTAATATATGTTTGCATCCAAGCATATTATATTTACAAACATTTTATGTCCCAAACATAATATGTTCTAACATATTAACATATATGTCCCAAACATGTTACGCTAGTTTATGAACATTATATGCTTGCACTCAAAAATATTGTGTTTAAAAATTTGTGTTTCAAACATATAATGTTTATAGCCAAACATATGAAAAACAGTCTTTTTCATCCGTGCATAAAGTACGATTATATATATATATATTCTGGGTCATCGGTAAATATTACCACAACCCAAGTAATTCGGTTGTAGATAACAGTCTTTCGTAGAACTTTCTGCGCAATCCATGGTGGAGGGTACATAAGATTCGGCCTGACCGAATTTACGGCGGTATATACTTGTTTGCTTTATAGTAAAGTTACAAATAATCAACCAGTTTAAAGACAATTTTATTAATTTTGAAGAATTTTTTAGAAGTATTAAATTCAAGATGACGTCATTCAAATTTACATACAACAAATCTTTGGCCCTCTCTGGGTCTAGGATTTTTCATGAATATTTAGTGAGGCATTTCGAATTTGGACACTCTAAAAAAAAAACAGCCAATTCACGTTAGACATTCGATATATATACACATTAAAAGTAACCTCACTAGCCTCCTATTTAAGGACAAAATGTAGGTAGCCAATGGTATCCACTTCTGAGAGAATTCATTCTATATGCTTGAAATTTTGTATGACTCTCCGTTCAGTGATCAAGCATCTAAAAAATAAAAGCCAAAACACTATTCTCAAAAACTTTGAAAGCAGCCTGAAATTGCAGCTTAAGTAGATTTCGAATAATTATTTTATACATTCAATTGTTTTCTTTTTTTATATCAGGAAATCGAAGAAATCACATAACAAAAAATTACCGGAAATATTTTGTTGAATAAAGTAATTTGAATATGAATATTTAATTCTTTTTCTATAGATATCAAAACAACAGTTACTTAAAGTAGTCAACAAAAGATTTCTCTGATGAATAACATCAGAGAACAAAAGATGTTAGTATATAGTCAATAAATATTGAAATGGAAATACGATTTATTTGTCATAAATCAAAATCGATTATTTCACATTATTAAGAAAAAATAATCTTGCAAAAAAAAAATAGGATACAAATGTTAAAGCAAAACATGCATAATTGAAGACTAAAGCCTAAGTAGAAGAGAGAAACGGTCTTCATTTTTATAAGAAAGTTCGTCAAAATTTCATTTCTATAGGAAATATTTTAAATTTCATTTCCAATTTTGTTAAAATTTTATTTTCATAGAAATTTTTGTCAAAATTTTATTTCTATAGGAAATTTTGTTAAAATTTCATTTGTATAGATTTTTTTTAATTGCATTTCTATAGGAAATTTTGTCAAAATTTTATTTCTATAGAAAATTTTGTCAAAACTTCATTTCTTTAGGAAGTTTTGTCAAAATTTCATTTCTTTAAGAAATTTTGTCAACATTTCATTTCTATAGAAAATGTTCTCAAAATTTAATTTCTACAGGAAATTTTGTCAAGATTTCATTTCCATAGGAAATGTTGTAAAAATTTAATTTCTATAAGAAATTTTGTCAAAATTTCATATCTATAGGAAATTTTGTCAAAATTTAATTTCTATAGGAAATTTTGTCAAAATTTAATTTCTATAGGAAATTTTGTCACAATTTCATTTCTATAGGAAATTTTGTCAAAATTTTATTTCTATAGGAAATTTTGTCAAAATTTCATTTCTATAAGAAATTTCTATACGAAAATTTCATTTCTTTAGGAAATTTTGTCAAAATTTAATTTCTATAGGAAATTGTGTCAAAATTTTCTTTCTACAGGAAATTTGGTCAAAATTTCATTTCTATAGGAAATTTTGTCAAAATTTCTAAAGAAAATTTTGTCAAAACTTAATTTCTTTAGGAAATTTTGTCAAAATTTAATTTCTATAGGAAATCTTGTCATAATTTAATTTCTATAGAAAATTTTGTTAAAATTTCATTTACACAGAAATTTTTCTCAAAATTTTTAAGAATTTTTTCAGAATATTATTTTATAGGAAATTTTGTCGAATTTTCGTTTCTATAGGAAATATTGTCAAAATTTAATTACTATAGAAAATTTTGTCAAAATTTAATTTCGAAATTTTGATTTTTTTATCTTTCTATTTAATAAAAAATTTAATTTCTATAGAAAATATTGTCAAAATTTCAATTCTATAGGAAATTTTGTCAAAATTTCATTTCTATAGGAAATTTTGTCAAAATTCCATTTCTATAGGAAATTTGGTCAAAATTTTAATTTCCATAGGAAATTTTGTCACAACTTCATTTCTATAGGAAATTTTGTCAAAATTTTATTTCTATAGGAAATTTTGTCAAAATTTTATTTCTATAGGAAATTTTGTCAAAATTTTATTTCTATAGGAAATTTTGTCAACATTTTTTTCAAAATTTAATTTCTATAGGAAATTTTGTCACAATTTCATTTCTATAGGAAATTTTGTCAAAATTTCATTTCTATAGGAAATTTTGTCGAGATTCCATTTCTATAGAAAATTTTATCAAAATTTCATTTCTATAGGGAAATTTTGTCAAAATTTCATTTCTATAGGGAATTTTGTCAACATTTTTAGGATTTTTTTTCAGAATTTCATTTTATAGGAAATTTTGTCAAAATTTCATTTCTATAGAAAATTTTGTCAAAATTTCATTTCTGTAGGAATTTTTGTTGAAATTTCATTTCATCAGGAAATTTTGTCAAAATTTAATTTCGATAAGAAATTTTGTTGAAATTTCATTTCTATAGGAAATATTGTCAAAATTTAATTACTATAGAAAATTTTGTCAAAATTTAATTTCGAAATTTTGATTTTATTTGATCTTTCTATTTAATAAAAAAATTTAATTTCTATAGAAAATTTTGTCAAAATTTCATTTCTATAAGAAATTCTGTCAAGATTTAATTTCGATAGGAATTTTGTCAACATTTTATATCTATAGGAAATTTAGTCAAAATATCATTTCTATGGAAAATTTTGTCAAAATTTCATTTCTATAAGAAATTTCTATACGAAAATTTCATTTCTTTAGGAAATTTTGTCAAAATTTCATTTCTATAGGAAATTTTGTCAAAATTTCATTTCTGTAGGGAATTTTGTCAAAATTTCATTTCTATAGGAAATCTTCGCAAAATATCATTTCTATAGGAAATTTTCTCAAAATTTCATTTCTATAGTTTTTCATTTTTGTATTAAAACAATTTTAAAGCTGTGATGTATCATCCAAACAAGTGAATGCATTTACTTTGCACTTTAATCACATATTACTACTACTATGACAATGGATCCTACTGCTTAACTATGTCTATAAATTTTGTCCCGAATCACCTTTGAATAAAAACTAATGAAAACTCACAATATAAGCAGGTTAGTTTCAAAATTGCTATGACGGCACATTTTCCCATATACGGGATGACTTTGGTTGTTGGTCGCCATTATCCATTGGCCTAAACAATTTAATTGCAATTTTCAAAATGGAATGGCATGCCATGAAGCGCCATCCGATGTTTTGTTGCTGCAGCTGCTTATTTTCGTTATTATTATTGGATGTGGATACGAAAAACAATGCAAGTGGAGCGTGAAAAGATTAGAAAATTGCTTTTTTCCCCATGAATACATGAATATGATAAACGGCCTATAAAAGTCATCTGCATTGTTTTGTGAAAATTTACCAAATCCTTTTGTTGGGTTGTGTGTGTTTGCGTGTGCAAGTATGTGTGCAGTTAGGTTTGTGAGTACGAGCTATTGTGTTTGTATTTAAACCGTGTAGATAAAAAGAGGTAATTAATTCTTATTGCATAGCTTAAAGTGGAAAAATAGTCCAATGCCAGAGAGAAAGAGAGGGAGACATTGGCAATTAGCAAAGAAATTGTTAGGAGAAAAATAAGATTATGGGAGAAATAAGTTCACTATATCCTGGACAACTAAGGTAGGGCACAATGGACTTGTAATAATTTGTGAGGCTATAGGGAAGCGTAATGTATGTTTGAACTAAAAAAAAATAATAAAAACAATTTTTTTGTAATTAAAATTAATCTACATAAACTAGTCATAAGTCTGAAAAGGACTTTCGTAAACGGTAATAGTTTTTTTTTTTTTTCATTTTAAGAAGATATAGCCAAAATAATTTTTTTTTTTATACAAAAAATTAAATTTTTTGAGGATTTTCAAAGAAATTTTAATTTTTTGGGTGGTAGTCACGAATCAAACTCCTTTTCAAGGACTCATATTTAAGGAGATATGGCCAAAATAGGTTCCTCATACAAAATATTTAATTTTTTGAGAATTTTCATTGAATGTTTACTTTTTTGGAGATGGCCACGAATTAACTTGATTTTCGCTCTAGGACGCACATTTAAGGAGATATGGCAAAAAAAAGGTTTTCATATGGAAAATCTCATTTTTCGAGGATTTTCATTGGACCACTATAGGGTGCATATTTAGGGAGATATTGGTAATATATATTGTTTGAATTGAAATTTAAAAATTTCGAAATTTGGTCAAGGAAAAACGCGTGTAAATCTATGAAATCGTTTATCTAAAAAATCAAGTTAAATTTCTTTTTCAAATTCAATTAGTATAAAATTCAGGAAAAATATTCAGTTAGGCTTTCGCTTTTCCAAATCCGAATTGCCGGGCCTCACGCTTGACACCTGCCATCAGATTTTGTACAGCCACCTTGTCCACCTTCTTCGCCGCAGAAAGCCAGTTTGCCTTGAACTGCTGGTCGTCCTTAGCAGTTTTTTTTATCTTCTTTAGGTTCCGCTTGACAATAGCCCAGTATTTCTCAATTGGGCGGAGCTTTGGCGTGTTGGGAGGGTTCTTGTCCTTGGGAACCACCTGCAAGTTGTTGGCGGCGTACCACTCCATGGCATTTTTACCGTAATGGCAAGATGCCAAATCCGGCCAAAACAGTACGGAACAACCGTGTTTCTTCAGGAAAGGCAGCAGACGTTTATTCAAACACTCTTTCACGTAAATTTCTTGGTTGACAGTCCTGGAAGCTATGAAAATGCTGTTTTTCAAGCCACAGGTACAGATGGCTTGCCAAACCAGATATTTTTTTACGAACTTTGACAGTTTTATGTGCTTGAAAATATCTGCTACCTTTCCCCTTCCTTTTGCCGTATAAAACTCCTGTCCCAGAAGCTGCTTGTAGTCGGCTTTGACGAAGGTTTCGTCGTCCATTACCACGCAGTCAAACTTCGTTAGCATCGTCGTGTACAGCCTCCGGGATCGCGCTTTGGCCGTCGTATTTTGTTTATCATCGCGATTTGGAGTCACTACCTTCTTCTAAGTCGATAGTCCGGCTCGTTTTTTGGCTCGATGCACGGTTGTAGACGATACACCCAGCTTATTTGCGGTATCTCGGAGAGAGAGGTTAGGGTTTCGCTTGAAACTACCGGCAACTCTCTTTGTCGTCTCAGCGGCTTCCGGTTTTCGATTTCCCCCCGATCCAGACTTCCTGGCTGTCGACAAACGTTCCCCAAACACTTTAATTTCATTTGTAACGGTTGATTTGGCAACTTTTAGCGATTTTGCCAGCTTTGCGTGCGAGTAGCTCGGATTTTCGCGATGCGCGAGCAAAATTTTGATACGCTGCTCTTCTTGCTGGGACAGCATTTTGACAACTGAAGAGTGAATTCCAAAATCAAAATAGGAGCAGCATTCTACACACACACCTTCAAAATGAGGGGTGTTCAGGTTTTCTAAATGCAAAATTGAAAGAAATACGTCAAGTTTATATTGAACAAATTTTGACCGTATCACCCTTTATTTTTTTTTTTTTTTTGTTGGTGATCACGAATTAATCTAGGACGCATATTTAAGGAGATACAGCCAAAATAAAGTTTTCATATGAAAAATCAGAATTTTTTAGGATTTTCATCGAAATTTTGATGTTTTAGGGGTGGTCACAAAATAAACTCCAGTTTGCTCTAGGACGCATATTGAAGTAGATATGGCTTGAATAAGTTTTTCATATAAAATGTTAATTGTTTGAGATTTTCATGGAAATTTTGGTTTTTTGAGGGTGGTCATGCATTAAAATCCTTTTCGCCCTAGGACGCATATTAAAAATGTGAATTGTGAGGGGGTCACGAATTAACCTCTTTTTCGCTCTAGGTGATATGGCCAAAATAAATATTGCAAATGAAAAATCTGAATTATTGGGGATTTTTATCGAAATTTTGATTTTATGGCCAAACTAAGTTTTTCATATACAAAATTTGAATTTTTGTGGATTTTCATCGAAATGTTGATTTTTTGGAGGAGGTCACGCATTAACATACTTTTCGGTCTAGGACTCAAATTAAAGGAGATATGTCCAAAATAAATTTTTGATATGAAAAATTTGTATTTTCGAGGGAAATTTTGATTTTTTGCGTGTGGTCAAGAATTAACTTCCTTATCGCTCTAGGACGCAAAGTTAAGGAGATATGGCCAACCCGAGTTTTTCATAAAAAAAATTTGATTTTACAAGAAAATTTTATTTTCTGAATTTATTTTTTTGGGGATTTTCATCAAAATTTAGATTTTTTGGGGTGGTCACATAATTAAGCTCCGTTAAGCCAAAAGTTTTCGCTCGAGGGCTCATATTCTAGAAGATATGACGAAAATAAGTTTTTTATAAAAAATATAATTTTTTTTGGGGATTTTCATTGACATTTTGATTTTTTGGGGGTGGGAACGTATTAACCTTCTTTTCGCTCAAGCACACATATTTGAGAAAATGTGATTTTCATTTGGAAAATCTAATTTTTCGAGGAATTCCATAAAAATTTAGATTTTGTGCGTGGTTACGAATTAACATCCTTTTCGCTCTAGGACGTATAGTTAATGAGATATTTTCAAAATAAGTTTTTGATACACAATATTTCTCATCGAAATGATTTTTGTTTAGGGTTGGTCACGAATTAAGCTCCTTTTCGCTCAAGGTCGCATATTTAAGGAGATATGACGAAAATAAGTATTCCATGTGGAAAATGTGATTTTTCGAACATTTTCATAGAAAGTTTAATTTTTTTTTAGGACGCATATTTAAGTAAAAAAATAAGTTTTTCATATAAAATATTTAATTTTGGAGGTTTTTCATTTAAATTTTGATTTTTTGAGGGTGGTTACGAGTTCACCTCCTTTTCGCTCTAACACTATATTTAAGGAGATTACATTGAAATTTGGATTTTTGTTGGTGATTACAAATTAACCTCTTTTTCGCTCTATAACTCATATTTAAGGACATATGGTCAAACTAAGTTATAAACAAGTATATACGGCTGTAAGTTCGGCCAGGCCGAATCTTATGTACGCTCCACCATGGATTGCTCAGAAACTTCTACGAAAGACTGTCATCCACAATCGAATTACTTGGGTTGTGGTATCTTAAAACTTCTTAACATCGTTTTCTAAATTGTGAGTTAGTCCATACGTGGTATATATTAGACAAAAAAGGTGTGTATAGGTAAGTCTACAAATAATTACGAACCGATATAGACTTTTGCACGGTACGTACAGAGCCAGAATTGAAATATGGGGGTCGCTTATATGGGGGCTATATAAAATTATGATCTTGATATGGACCAATTTTTGTGTGATTGGGGATCGATTTATCTGAGGGCTGTATATAACTATAGACCGATATGGACCTTGTTAGGCATGGTTGTTAACGGCCTTATACTAGCACAATGTACCAAATTTCAACTGACTCGGATGGAATTTACACCTCCAAGTGGCTCCAATACCAAATATCGGGATCGGTTTATATGGAGGCTATATATGATTATGGACTGATATGGACCACTTTTGACATGGTTGTTAAATATCATATACTACCACAACGTACCAAATTTCTACCAGATCGGATGAATTTTGCTTCTCCGAAAGGCACCCGGGGTCAAATCTGAGGATCGGTTTATATGGGGGCTATACATAATTATGGAACGATTTCAACCAATTTTTGCATTGGTGTTTGAGGCCATATATTAGCACCACGTGCCAAATTTCAACTGAATCAGATGAATTTTCGTCTTCCAAGAGGCTCCGGAGGTCAAATCTGGTGATCGGTTTATATGGGGGCTGTATATAATTATGGACCGATATGGACCAATTTTTCCACGGTCATTAGAGACCATATACTAACACCATGTACCAAATTTCAGCCGGATCGGATGAAATTTGTTTCTCTTAGAGGCTCTGCAAGCCAAATCGGGGGATCGGTTTATATGGGGGCTGTATATAATTATGGATCGATATGGACCAATTTTTCCACGGTCATTAGAAACCATATACTAACACCATGTACCAAATTTTAGCCGGATCGGATGAAATTTGCTTCTCTTAGAGGCTCCGCAAGCCAAATCTGGGGATCGGTTTATATGGGGCTATATATAATTATGAACCGATGTGGACCACTTTCTCCATGGTTGTGAGAGACCATATACTAACACCATGTACCAAATTTCAGCCGGATCGGATGAAATTTGCTTCTCTTAGAGGCTCCACAAGCCAAATCGGGGGATCGGTTTATATGGGGGCTATATGTAATTATGGACCGATGTGGACCAATTTTTGCATGGTTGTTAATGGATTTTGCTTCTCTTAGAGGATTCTCAAACCATATTTGGGGGTCCGTTTATATGGGGGCTATACGTAAAAGTGGACCGATATGGCCCATTTGAAATACCATCCGACCTACATCAATAACAACTACTTGTGCCAAGTTTCAAGTCGATAGCCTGTTTCGTTCGGAAGTGGGCGTGATTTCAACAGACGGACGGACGGACATGCTCAGATCGACTCAGAATCAGAGATGGACTGTATCAAACTTTTTTTAGGTTTGCGACTGTCGTAAAGTTGTAAACGTCGTAAACGTCACATACGCGTCGTAAATGTAGAAAAAGTAACAAAAGTCGAAAACTCAAAACACTTTAGTCGCGTCAGCTAGGCAGCGAATTCTATGATATCCAAGACGGTGGTATGTGCGAAGAAGTTTCAATTCAAGTTTTCCTATTGCCTTTTGCACGAGTACTGGGTAACCGTGGATTTTCTCGTCCTTTCTTAGCTTTAAGTTCAGTCTCCTGTCCAATATAACCCCAAGGTATTTGGCACACTCACCAACGGGAATTTCGATACCACCTAAGAAAATAGGCTTGACCATGGGAAAACTTTCACAAATTTCTACAGAAACTCACAGCGAATGCCGTCAAACTAAATTAAAAAATGTTCAGGATTTCTTCTATTCAAAATTTGGTTTTTGGTCTACAGTAGGTTTACGACTTTTGCGACATACGTCGCAAATGTATGTCGCAACAGTCACAGTTTGTGACAAGCCAACCCTGCTCAGAATTTCACCACGACCCAGAGTATATATACTTTATGGGGTCTTAGAGCAATATTTCGATGTGTTACAAACGGAATGACAAAGTTAATATACCCCCATCCTATGGGGTTGGGTATAAAAATTCTGATTTGGAAATTTTCTTCGAAATTTTGATATTTTGGGGTGGTAATGAATTAGCCTCCTTTTCGCTCTAGAAAGCATATTTAAGGAGATATGGTCAAAATAAATTTCTGTATGCGGTAAATCTGGTATTTGCGAATTTTTATGGAAATTTTGATTTTTTGGGAAGTTGGTAACGAATTAACCGCCACCGTGGTGCAATGGTTTGCATGCCCGCTTTGCATACACAAGGTCGTGGGTTCGATTCCTGCTTCGACCGAACACCAAAAAGATTTTTCAACGGTGGATTATCCCACTTCAGTAATGCTGGTGACATTTCTTAGGGTTTCAAAGCTTCTCTAAGTGGTTTCACTGCAATGTGGAACGCCGTTCGGACTCGGCTATAAAAAGGAGGTCCTTTGTCATTGAGCTTAACATGGAATCGGGCAGCACTCAGTGATACCAATGTGGTATCACAATGGACTGAATAGTCTAAGTGAGCCAGATACATCGGGCTGCCACCTAACCTAACCTAACCTAACCTAACCGCCTTTTCGCTCAGAAACGGCACCCATCTTCATCAAATAAAATTTTAATTTGGAAATTTTAGGAGAAATTGTTTCCAAATTTTGTCGCAGGATCACCTTCAACGAAAGTTTAACAATTTTTGACTTTATTAGTAAAATATTTAGACCTATTTACATGGAATAAACCGCTCGTGACGTTCGAACTCTTTAAAGAGTAGGTCTAGGGGAAGTCTTCTGCCTGGCACAAAAAATCAAATATTAGTTTTACTACATGTCTTACTTACAAATGCCAAACAAAACGTCGCCAATTGAGAGTAATTGACTTTTTATCAAGACTAGTCAAAAATCTAAGTTTACTTTTTTCTTATCTTTCAATTCGACTGATTTAATATTATTGAAAATTTATTTTAATTGACTTTTGGTATTTGCCAAAATCAACTTTTAATGATACAGTCGACTTTGACTTTGAAGTTTACTTTTTTCTTATCTTTCAATTCGACTGATTTAATATTATTGAAAATTTATTTTAATTGACTTTTGGTATTTGCCAAAATCAACTTTTAATGATACAGTCGACTTTGACTTAGTAGGGAAATACGATGCAAATATTTTTATGGTAAATTTAAGAGTATATGCAGACAATGTCATTTATCTTAGGACCTTTTTGTGACCCAAAAATTATGTTGCACTACTGTTACCTTCATTGTATTTTCGCCGAAATGATAGTCCCATTTCAAAGTCATGGTTTATTCATAATATTGTGAGGACCAAGACGTTATGGCAGTGTCCTTTATATTTTGCAAACAATTTGGAAAATGATACACCTTTTTATACCCTTCACCACTACTGCGGTACAGGGTATAATAAGTTTGTGCATTTGTATGTAACGCCAAGAAATAGTGGTCATAGACCCATCTTTTAGTATACCGATCGGCTTAGAATTAAATTCTGAGTCGATTTAGCGATGTCCGTCTGTCTGTCTGTCTGTCCGTCTGTCTGTCTGTATATGTAATTTTGTGCACAAAGTACAGCTCGCAATTTAAGTCCGATCGTCCTCAAATTTGGCATAGGGCCGTTTCTTGGGACAGGGACAATCGCTATTGGTTTTGGAAAAAATCGGTTTACATTTAGATATAGCTGCCATATATATTTATCCCCGATTTGGTCATAGTTAGCGTGTTTATGAACCGATTTTCTTGAAATACCGTACATCCAAATATATTATGAATCTCGAAAATCTTGTGAAATATCAGCCAAATCGGTTCAGATTTAGATATAGCTCCCATATATATCTTTCGTCCGATTTAGACTCATATGACCACAGAGGCCAAAGTTTACTACCGATCTTCGTGAAATTTTGCACAGAGGGTAGAATTGACATGCTACCAATGCTTGGTAAATTTGATTGAAATCGGTTCAAATTTAGATATAACTCCCATATATATCTTTCGTCCGATTTGAACTTATATGGCCACAAAAGCCACAGCTTTGCCGTGATTTGCTTCAAATTTTGCACAAGGGGTACGTTTAATAGTATCGTTAAGTGTGTCAAATTTTGTTAAAATCGGTTCAGATTTAGATATAACTCACATATATATCTTTCGCCCGATTTGGACTTATATGGTCTCAAAAGCCAAAGTTTTGCCCTGGCTTACTTCAAATTTTGCACAAGCGGTACTTTTAACGATACTATTGTATGTGCCAAATATGGTCAAAATCGATTCAGATTTAGATATACCTCCCATATATATCTTTCGTCCGATTTGAACTTATATGGCCTCAAAATCCAGTGTCTTGCCGTGATTTGCTTCAAATTTCGCACAAGGAGTACATTTAGTAGTATCGGTAATTGTGCCAAATTTGGTTGAAATCGGTTCAGATTTAGATATGGCTCCCATATATATCTTCCGTCAGATTTGCACTCATATGACCACGGGGGCCAAAGTTATACTCCCATTTACGTGAAATTTCGCATAGATAGCAGAATTATT
Source organism: Haematobia irritans (assembly GCF_050003625.1). NCBI lineage: Eukaryota > Metazoa > Arthropoda > Insecta > Diptera > Muscidae > Haematobia > Haematobia irritans. Next base: position 195,461,374 of record NC_134398.1, on the reverse strand, counting down.
ATTCTAACTATACATGTCAAATTTAGTCAAAATCGGTTCAGATTACATATAGCTCCCATATATACGTACACCAGAGTTGGGGAAATATGGTAGACTGTTACACATTTTAGACCCACTTTCAATGAAAGTTTCCTCCAATTAACTGGATAGCGTTAGCCGATTTAAATTTTAATTCTAGAGATTTTGTAAAAGTAAAAAAATTGTCTCCTTTATATTGCTTCCAGCAAATGTGAAGTAGTTGAGATGGTAACACAAATTTTGGCCTACATAGGGGTGAAGGGTATAATATAGTCGGCCCCGCCCGACTTTAGACTTTCCTTACTTGTTTCCGAATCGAAATCGTCATTAATTTTCTTTTTTCTTTTCATAGAGGCCACTCCTGACCAATGTTGAAAATTTCAAATTTCAATGAGAACTGAAGTCGACTCTGGAAAATTTCGGGCATGGGGGAGGTCCCTTTTAAAATTTCAAGCAAATCTGTTGAGATTTTTCGGAGCATCCGCAGCTTACCAACGAATAATTAAATAAACACAATTCAGATTGTATACAAATAAATTTTTCATATTTTTCAAAGTGCTTCAAATTGATTCTTGAACAATATATTCTTTTGTTGCAGAGAACAACTTAGACACTTTACAAGATCTTTTCTTTTTACATTTTTAAAACCCCGATTCCCCTTATTCACAATACATCCAGTTAATTCCCATTTTGTATAATTAAATCATTATTTCAATATGTATAAATATCATATTTTCAAATCAGTTAGAACATTTCAAAGCAATCAAAATACACGATTACCATTTATCAACGATTTTAATAGTAATAGGAAAAATAAAACATTCTGTTGATATAAAATTGATTTGATATTTTAAATTACGTTTTAAACATATCAATGGTCTAATTAACTATTCGTGGAACTGTATTATCGCAAAAGATCTGCTGGTGGGGATAAACGGCCTCAGATATAGTTTCATTGAAATTAGTTTTTAAATTGGCAAATCTGTAAACACATTGCAAATAAATATTCCAATAGAAAAATTCCAATGGAATGATTATTTGGGAGTAAAAATTGTAGCATGAGTGAACGCATACATACACCCATTGGCCTAAAAGCAATACAATTTGCAATGCGTCGTAATTGATATTCAGATAAGCAAGAAGTTAAAATTATTTAACAAAGTCGAATTGTAGATACGCTATGTGCCTTATATGAGTGATAATGGCAGTTGCTGCACGTTATTTATTATATCCGAAAGGTATATGGGTTCTAACTTATAAGAAGTTCGTGGTAGGCGTGGTGAAGCTCAATAAATGTCTCGAAAGGTGTCGGGTGGTATTGAAATGGAAAGCTCTCGGACTATTATTTGTTTTTGGGCATTGCATAACTTTCTGCTTAATGGAGTTAAGTTTAATTCAAGAGAAGTCTGTGAAAAATACTTGTTGTAGGTTTTCACTCACAAACCACAGAAATTGCACCTTGATAAAAAAAAGTTTTATGCTTAAATAAAGATCAAAGTGAAATCGGGAGATCGATCGATGTGGGAGATATAACCAAAATTGGACTGATATGCATCATATTCAGCACACTTACATAGAAACCTAAAATACCTCGACATTTTCAATTTAAGGCAAATCGGATAAAAATTACAGTTTCCAGAGGCCCATAAATTAAATCGGGCAATCGGTCTATATGGAAGCTATAGCAAAAGGTGGCCCGATAGACACAATATTCGTTACTATTTATATTATAATCTGTATCGTGATTACAACAAAGAGACGGACATGGTTATATCGTTTTACAATTTCGACCTGGACCAAAACGTGAACATTCCGTTTTGATTTTTCGTGAACGTTTCCATTTCATTTTGTTACCGCCCATTCATGATTTCGGAACGTCATTTTCCTATTAGTGTGGAGGGTGGTTATGCGGGCACTTCAGTTTGTGATATCGGGTGGGGGAGGGACACCTCCTCCTTCTGATTTGCTTGAAATTTTCAGGAATGATTGGAGGTGACGTCTATACAAAGACCCGCTATATTAGTTTTCGATATTTGGTAGTGGGAGGGGGACATCCCTTTCGCATTAAATAAAAACTAAACTTCTCCGATTTACTTGAAACTCGCCGGAGACGTGTGGGAAGCATATACAATTTATATGGGGTATCTAATTGATTAATATTTGAGCGGGGAGTAGGGCCTCTCCTTTGACCGAATTTTTAAAAATTGGGCTTAAGTTCTGAAATTTGCATTCTAGACATAGATCTACTACTTTTTTTTCGACATTTGGTCGGGGTGGAGGACCTTTCCTCTGCCCGACTTTTTTTTAAGTACAAAATACAAATCTAAACTTCTTCGATTTATTTGGAATATACAGAGCACATGGGGGAGATTATCAAACAACTGTAGGATAACGTTTTTATACCCTCCACCATAGGATGGGGGTATATTAAATTTATCATTCCGTTTGTAAGACATCGAAATATTGCTCTAAGACCCCATAAAGAATATATATTATGGGTCATGGTGAAATTCTGATTCGATCTAAGCATGTCCGTCCGTCCTGTTGAAATCACGCTAACTTCCGAACGAAACAAGCTATCGACTTGAAACTTGGCACAAGTAGTTGTTATTGATGTAGGTCGGATGGTATTGCAAATGGGCCATATCGATCCACTTTTACGTATAGCCCCCATATAAACGGACCCCCAGATTTGGCTTGTGAGGCCTCTAAGAGAAGCAAATTTCATCCGATCCGGCTGAAATTTGGTACATGGTGTTAGTATATGGTCTTTAACAACCATGCAAAAATTGGTCCACATCGGTCTATAATTATATATAGCCCCCATATAAACCGATCCCCAGAGTTGTCTTGCAGAGCCTCTAAGAGAAGCGAATTTCATCCGATCTGGCTAAAATTTGGTACATGGTGTTAGCATATGATCTCTAACAATCATGCAAAAATTGGTCCCCCATATAAACCGATCCCCAGATTTGGCTTGCGGAGCCTCTAAGAGAAGCAAATTTCATGCGATCCGTCTGAAATTTGGTACATGGTGTAAGTATATGATATTTAATAACTGTGCAAAAATTGGTCCACATCGGTCCATAATTATATATAGCCCCCATATAAACCGATCCCCCGATTTGGCTTGCAGAGCCTCTAAGAGAAGCAAATTTCATCCGATCCGGCTGAAATTTGGTTCATGGTGTTAGTACATGGTCTTTAACAACCATGCAAAAATTGGTCCACATCGGTCCATAATAATATATAGCCCCCATATAAACCGATCCCGAGATTTGGTTTTGGAGCCTCTTGGAGGAGCAAATTTCTTCCGAGTCAGTTGAAATTTGGTACATATAGCCGTTAGCAACCATGCCTAGCTAGGTCCATATCGGTCTATAGTTATATATAGCCCTCAAATAAACCCAATCACACAAAAATTGGTCCATATAAAGTTCATAATTGTATATAACCCCCATATAAGCGACCCCATATTTAAATTCTGGCTCTCCACGTACCGTGCAAAAGTCCATATCGATTCGTAATTATTTGTAGACTTACCTATACATAACTTTTTTGTCTAATATATACCACGTATGAACTAACTCACAATTTAGAAAACGATGTTAAGAAGTTTTAAGATACCTTGCCATCGGTAAGTATTACCACAACGCAAGTAATTCGATTCTTAGAAGTTTCTACGCAATCCATGGTGGAGGGTACATAAGATTCGGCCTGGCCGAATTTACGGCCGTATATACTTGTTTGATATTTGACTAGGGAGTTGGACATCTTCTGTCACCGAATTTTAAAAAAATTGGGCTTAAATTGATTTGATTTGCTTAAAATTTCCACATAGATTCAATACCTTATTTTTCGACACTTGTTCGGGGTGGGGACCATCCCTTTGCTAATTTTTTTAGTACAAAATAAAAAGCAAAAATTCTTCAATTTACTTTGAATATACAGAGCACATGGGGGAGATTGTGGAACAACTGTAGGATAACCTTTATTTGATTCTTCAATGGGGAGGGGAAACTTTCCATTGCACGACATATTGAAACTTGAAGAAAAGTTCCCAGATTTTTAGAAAATTTTTGGGAAAGTTGGTAAACAAAATACCAATACCGTTCGTCAGAATGTCCGTCGGTCCATGTATTTGTTGTTTGCCAGATTCCGGTCGAATTTATTAACCGATTTTAATGAAGCTTGGTACACGATATTCTTTTGGCACAGGGACCACGGTTGCCACTCGTGGCAAAATTTGGAAAAAATGTTTACCAAATAAAAAAAATATTATTTTGCACAATTTTATTTCTATAGAAAATTTTCTCAAACTTTTATTTCTATAGAAAATTTTGTCAAAATTTTATTTCTAAATATAGAAAATTTCATCAAGATTTTATTTCTATAGAAAATTTTGTCAACATTTTGTTTCTACAGAAACTTTTGTCAAAATTTTATTTCTATAGAAAATTTTGTCAAAATTTTATTTCTATCAAAATTTTTTGCCAAAATTTTATTTCTATAGAAAATTTTGTCAAAATTTTATTTCTATCAAAATTTTTTGCCAAAATTTTATTTCTATAGAAAAAAATTGTCAAAATTTTATTTCTATAGAAAATGTTGTCAAAATTTTATTTCTATAGAAAATTTTGTCAAAATTTTATTTCTATAGAAATTTTTGTCAAAATTTTATTTCTATAGAAAATTTTGTCAACATTTTGTTTCTATAGAAAATTTTGTCAAAATTTTATTTCTATAGAAAATTTTGTCAACATTTTATTTCTATAGAAAATTTTGTCAACATTTTGTTTCTATAGAAACTTTTGTCAACATTTTATTTTTATAGAAAATTTTGTTAAAATTTTATCTCTATCAAAAATTTTTTCCAAAATTTTATTTCTATAGAAAATTTTGTCAAAATTTTATTTCTAACAAAAATTTTTGCCAAAATTTTATTTCTATAGAAAATTTTGTCAAAATTTTATTTCTATAGAAAATTTTGTTAAAACTTTATTTCCATAGAATATTTTGTCAAAATTTTATTTCTATGAAAAATTTTGTCAAAATTTTATTTCTGTGGAACATTTTGTCAAAATTTTATATCTATAGAAAATTTTGTAAAAATGTTATTTCCATAGAAAATGTTGGTAAAAATTTTACTTTTATAGAAAATTTGTGAAGCACCTCTTAGCTGCAAATATTTTTCAAAATCTACCAAAACAAAAAAAAATAATAAATCTACCACTTACTAAAAAAAATAAATCTATCAAAATCAAAATTTTATTTCTATAGAAAATTTTGTCAAAATGTTATTTCTATAGAAAATTTTGTCAAAATTTTATTTCCGTAGAATATTTTGTCAAAATTTTATTTCTATAGAAAATTTTGTCAAAATTTTCTTCCTATGGAACATTTTGTCAAAATTTTATATCTATAGAAAATTTTGTAAAAATGTTATTTCCATAGAAAATTTTGGTCAAAATTTTATTTCTACAGAAAATTTGTGAAGCACGTCTTAACTGCAAATATTTTTCAAAATCTACCAAAAAAAAAAATAAATCTACCACTTAATAAAAAAAAAATAAATCCACCACTTAATAAATCTACTGACTGTGGCAACGGGACGCACACGATTGTATTTTAAAGCAAATTTGACGGAATTTAAATATATCTCCCATATACATGAATATCTCGATTACCCCAAATTTAGCCATAAAACCCTTATTTAATAACCGATATTACTTTAAGTTGGCTAGATATAATATTATATAGTACTAACTATATGTGCAAAATTTCTTCGAAATCGGTTCATATCAAATATATGTGTCTCCCAATTTTCCAAAATTTGGCCATAATATCCTTATTTATTGACCTCTCTTACTCAAATTTAGCACAAGGTTATCTATAAACCAAACCGGCAAAATATATTCCAAATCGATTTGGAGTTTGATGTAGCTCCCATATAGATGTATCGCCCGTTTTTCCCAAATTTGGCAATAACATATAGATACATTACACTAATTGAGTGATTTCCTCTTTAATAATGAACTCAATATGAGTGGCCTACTAATTCTGTAGTTCTGATGGAGATAAATCTCTATAAATATGTACCACTTATTTTTTTTAATATGGAAACAAAATTTTGACAAAATTTCTGTATAAATACAATTTTGACAAAATTTTTTTATAGAAATAAAATTTTGACAAAATTTTCTATAGAAATAGAATTTTGATAAAATGTTCTATAGAAATAGAATTTTGACAAAATTTTCTATAGAAATAAAATTTTGACAAAATTTTCTAAAGAAATAACATTTTGAAAAAATTTTCTATAGAAATAAAATTTTGACAAAATTTTCTATAGAAATATATTTTTGACAAAATTTTGTAAAAAAATAAAATTTTGACAAAATTTTGTACAAAAATAAAATTTTGACAAAATTTTCTATAGAAATAAAATTTTGACAAAATTTTCTATAGAAATTAAACTTTGACAAAATTTCTATAGTAATACAATTTGACAAAATTTTCTATTGAAATAAAAAATTGAAAAAAATTTATAGAAATAAAATGTTAACAAAATTTTCTATAGAAATAAAATTTTGACAAAATTTTCTATAGAAATTAAATTTTTACAAAATTTTCTATAGATATAAAATTTTGACATATTTAAAACAAGCACCAATCTACTATCTAAAATGATTGAATATTTAAATAACCAAAATATAGAACAGGGACCAGAATGTAGCATAACAATTTGCGTGCAAACTATTTTAGAGTAAATGCAAACATTTGAATTAATTAGCAAACAATAAATGTTCAAATGAGTATTTTAGTTTAATTTAACATGTATAAATAGTCTGCTTAAAAGAATATACAAAACCAAACCATAAACCATACCCCTACCCTTGCCCCCTAGGAATTCGGTTTTGGAATTCCCCTCAATGAATGCCACATGTATAGCCACAATTGAGTAAACAATTTGCCATCAAATTCGAAATTGACGAAAATTGTGGAAAAATTCCCATGACTTGATGAAAACTCCATTAGTCATCTATCTAATTTGGCAAATTGTCAAAAATTACTTTTTTGGAATTTTTTGTTTTTCTAATTACGATCTGATGTCAAACGTATGTACATATGTATGGTATAGAGAATAGAATACGGAGTTTGTCCTTTTTGTTCTATAATTAAATGAAATTAGTGACATTAACATAAATTACAATTGCATACAATTATTTATGCATTCATGGGGAAAAATTCAATATGCAGAAGATAGCCTATCATTTGTGGACAAATTCAAATACTGTGAACACATACTAGCTAAATTGATCCATTTCGAATTAATTTCCCTAAAACAAAGGATTTTGAATTATTACGGTTAATATGTTACTACAGATAAATGGAATCGATCTTAGTACATAGTTAGATAAATTTCTGTATTTGCTAATTAATTTGTCTTTCCATGTATCCTCTAACAAACTGTACAAGGTTTCAACATCCTGCCGGCAAGCAGATAAGAAATAAGCTAATTACACATTTTAACCGAATCAGACGAAATTTTCTCTTCCAAAAGGCTCCGGTGGACAAATCTGGGGATGGACTTATATGGGGGCTATATGTATATAATTATGGACCGATATGGATACATTTTTTCGTGGTTGTTAGTGACCATATACTTACATAATATAGAAAATTTCAACCGAAACCGATGAAATTTGCTCCTCCGAGAGGTCCCGAAAGCCAAATGTAGGGATCGGACGGACGGACATAACTAGATCGACTCTTCACTCTGACCCAGTACACTTTATGGGGTCTTAGACAATATTTCGATGCGTTACAAACGGAATGACAAAGTTAATATACCCCCATCCTACGGGGGAGAGTATAAAAAACGTTTTTTAACATATGTCCTCACTAAGACAATTTTGGAGATTTTTGATACGAATTTTGGGAATAGCATATTCAGCAATTTTTCTTATAACAATCTTTCCTACAAAATTCAATAAAAATCGTAATGATATCATAATTAGTTTAAACGTTCTAAAGGTTTCAATTCATATTTTTTATTCCCTAAAATATTGGATTTAAAACAGGCCATACGGCCTTTGTCAATTTCAAGTAAACTTGAGAATTCTAGTTTTTTCAGTTTTAGAGCAGGTTTCCCTCCCCGTCCCAATCATATAGCGTATATTGTGTAGAAGTCCCAGAAAATCTCAAGCAATTATATGCCCCGTTTTTAAGAGGAAGAGGGGGAGAGGGGAAATGGGAAGCCAATATCTGTACTGACGATCATATGTTTTAATAACGTTTTCCCAATTCAATAGCTGTACATAGTATTGGAGTTTAAATATACTATATACAATTTTAGTTTCATCATGGTTTGAATTGTTTGCATGTATGTTATGTATCTATTGTATGAATGTGGATGTTAATGTATTTGTTTTAATTTCAATTCTTATTGGCCGTCAAATTGTTTGATTATTCATTGCTCAAATAAGAGTTTAGTTTATTCGATTGTAACGGAAATATGATTGTAATATTTGGATTTGTTTTTCTTATTTCAATAAAAACGTTCGAAAACCTTACAGAAATTAGTGGATGAAGTCCCTCTCAAAGCGGAGGAGTCACGCAGAAACTAGAAAAACAATGAGCATTCTTCATGGCAATAGCTGCATTTTTAAAAAGGCAACAACGGTAAACCTGAAGGATAGGAATTGGTATCAAAGAAAACAAGTATATACGGCCGTAAGATCGACCACTTTTTCCATGGGTGTTTGAGGCCATATATTAACATCACGTACCAAATTTCTACTGAATCAGATGAATTTTGGTCTTCCAAGAGGCTCCGGAGGTCAAATCTGGTGATCGGTTTATATGGGGGCTATATATAATTACGGACCGATGTGGACCAATTTTTGCACGGTCGTTAGAGACCAACACCATGTACCAAATGTCAGCCAGATCGGATGAAATTTGCTTCTCTTTGATGCTCCGCAAGCCAAATCTGGGGATCGGTTTATATGGGGGCTATATATAATTATGGACCGATGTGGACCAATTTTTGCGTGGTTGTTAGAGACTATATATCAACATCATGTTCCAAATTTCAGCCGGATCGGATGAAATTTGCTTCTCTTTGAGGCTCCGCAAGCCAACTCTGGGGATCGGTTTACATGGGGACTATATATAATTATGGACCGATGTGGACCAATTTTTGCGTGGTTAGTAGAAACCATATACCAACACCATGTACCAAATTTCAGTCAGATCGGATTAAATATGCTTCTTGTAAAGGCTTCGCAAGCAAAATCTGGGGGTCCGTTTATATGGGCCCTATACGTAAAAGTGGTCCGATATGACCCATTTTCAATTCAATTCGACCTACATCAGTAGCAACTACTTATGTCAAGTTTCAAATAGATAGCTTGGGTCGTTCGGACGTTAGCGTGATTTCAACAGACGGACGGACGGACATGCGTAGATCGACTCAGAATTTCACCACGACCCAGAATATTTACGGGAGTAATATTTCGATGTGTTAACATACAAACGGAATGACAAAGTTAATATACCCTCCATCCTATGGTAGAGGGTATAACAAGGTGGCGGGGACCAGTCGGCAAATCCCTGTAGACTACAAGATGGTTGGATGCACAGCGGTTTCGGAATTACCACAATCTTCATCAGCATCCTCTATTTCCGAAAAAGGTATTTGATAATCGGCTTTGCCTAAACAAATTTACAAGCATATCTCTTTTCCTTTGAAAGATATAAAATTTCGACAAAATTTTCTATAGAAATAAAATTTTGACAAAATTTTACTGATTTCGACTATTTTCACGAAATTAACTACGACCTCGGTGGAATTCATAGAACCATTGATAAACACTGGTCCTTTACACGCAGAGAAGAAACATGATTGTCACAATCATATTCGAAGAGCAAAATAATATGATAGGAGCTATTTTTGCGGCGACCATGTAACATTTTAACCTGCATGGTTAAATGAACATGGTTCTAAGAAAAATGTAATTGTCCTCATCTAAAATGTTATTACATTGATCAAAAGAATTTTGTTTGAATGAAAAGACAATGGTCACGATTTAAAATGTTATGGTATTCATTAAAAATGTTTTTCTTCTAGTAAAAGAATATGGTCACAACCAAAAATGTTTTTATCTTTATGAAAAAACTTTTTTCATCGTCGAAAAAAGGACGCCACTTGAGAAAAGAAAACACAAAATTAACTTTATTTGTTTGTTTTTATTTATAAACTAATTCATTGTTTATTTGTATTTATAATGCCGTTCAAACAAACATCATATATTTTTACACACTCTATTTTATTTCAATTTTAACAAAAGTAATTATTCCATATTTACATCGTGCCCATCAAATGTACAAACGCAGACATCATGTAACTGTAAATAAAAATAAATGATACCATATAGCAAAATGCTGAACAAAAAACAGGTACATTTTTTCAATTACACTCTCCTTTTTTGTGTTCACATAAAACCACGTGCCACTTCTGAATAAATAAATTAACACAAAACACAGTAAATCCGTATTCTCCGTCCATTCCAAGAAACAATCAATACACGACTGACGCACAAAATGAAAATCGTGTGTACCTGCTCAATGTTTTTATAAAATTCTGTTCGCTGCAAACATGTTAAAAAATTAAAAGGTCACGAAAAAAATTTAAATGGTCTTTATGGCCATGTAATGGTTCTAGGCATGTCTATACTTAACCTATAAAAATACTTTTTTCCCTGTAAAAAAGTAAAAAAATAATTGAATGGTTAGGTACATGATTTTCGCGACCATTTAATGGTCTCAAATTCTATCATTTAAATGATAGAACATGTTTGCGGCATTTGAGAACCATTCAAATGCTTATTGCCACCATACATTTTTCTCCGCTCGAAAATTATTTTTACAACGACAAAATACATGGTTTTCGCGACAATTGCATACTCTAGATAAGCAATAAATGGATGCGGCAACCATGTCCAAACATTTTTTTTCTGTGCGTGTGCGGAGCTTCCCTGTTTTGTTAATCCACTTCGAAAATTGTAAATAATAATTGCACGATTTACGATAGAGCTTCATCGCGAAATATAAATGGCAACCCTTGTATTTAAGACTCAGCCCGACCGAAAATTTGGTCATAGTTCCTACATACTTCATCTGAGAATTTATGAAAAATTTCATTATCCCAATGAGCAGCATCTCTTTCCTAACTCATATCAATTCTTTGAAAATAATCATCGTTATATCCCATATTCCCATGTTCAATGCTTTTGCATAGAATATTCTGTACAATTTTCCATTCAATCATTGTTTAATTAAATTTGCTTGCAAATTAGACAATACAAAACGTACATCAATTAAATCGATTTTTCCTTTTGTATAAAACATATAAATTACGCAAATTCATTGTAATTCCAATGAATTTTTCACAAATACTGACATTGTGAGCGATTTGCCATGCTACATTCTTGGAATTATTTTCAATTTTAATTTGAGATGGGGTCAACCAAATTGTCCGCAATTTAGGGTTTTTAATTTACTTGACTAACGACAACAAAAAGCTTATTAATTAAGTTTCGAACATAAGGTGGTCTATAATTACAATAGATTTGGCAAAATATTAATTTTAAGGAGTAGAAGAATTATCAAATTCAACTTTATGGTTTGAGTAGAGTATAGGAAATTGATTGTGGTCTTGGATGAGATAATCTAGCTTGGCCTTATAAACAAACAATTTTTAAACATAAGTTAAGATTTTGTTGGGGGATTTCGAATCCTTTAAACAAAATTTCTTTCTCGGCAACAATATAAAAACCCCGAAGTGAAGATTCAAATATTTGGATCCAAGTGTCTTGTGAGTTTTGAGTGTATTGGCCTAATATTAACCTATTCTGCTATAGAAAAAATTGCTAATATAATCCGAATTTGGGAGCCCATTTATAGTGGTAGCTATTTATTATACTAAAATTTAGACGATCTTGTACATTATAATTCTATATTCGGTCAACTTATCAGCGAAATTTCTTGTATGTGATTCATATTGGTGGCAAAGTAGAATTCTTTCCTGCCGAACATTCACGATTATATTTTATTTGGTTTGCTAGAAACTAAAAAAATAATTTGGAAAGATGAGTTTTATGACACAAGAACGAGCAATATGCAGTTAAAGACTGGTAAGTCCGCCCGAAAATTCGGCAAATCCGAATCTTATTAACCCTCCACCGCAAAACATATCTGTCACATTTTATATAAGTATCAATTCGATGTGACCATCCGATATACATCAATGGCAAGTACTGGAGCCAAGTTTCATGTCGATATTTTATTTCATTTAGAAGTCAGCATTATTTCAATATCCGGACGGACATCGCTAAATCGACTAATTCAATTTTTATATAACTCGCTTTTTTAATATTTTTATAACCTCCACCATAGGATAGGGGGTATATTAACTTTGTCATTTCGTTTGTAACATATCGAAATATTGCTCTAAGACCCCATAAAGTACATATATTCTGGGTCGTGATGAAATTCTGAGTCGATCTAGCTATGTCCGTCCGTCTGTCCGGCTGTCCGTCCGTCTGTTAAAATCGCGCTAACTTCCGAACGAAAAAAGCTGTCGCCTTGAAACCTGGCACAAGTAGTTGTTGTTTATGTAGGTCGAGGGTGCAATGGTTAGCATGCCCACCTTGCATACACAAGGTCGTGGGTTCGATTCCTGCTACGACCGAACACCAAAAAGTTTTTCAGCGGTGGATTATACCACCTCAGTAATGCTGGTGACATTTCTGAGGGTTTCAAAGCTTCTCTAAGTGGTTTCACTGGAATGTGGAACGCCGTTCTCTCGACTCGGCTATAAAAAGGAGGTACCTTGTCATTAAGCTTAACATGGAATCGGGCAGCACTCAGTGATAAGAGAGAAGTTCACCACTGTGGTATCACAATGGACTGAATAGTCAAAGTGAGCCTGATACATCGGGCTGCCACATAACCTAACCTAACCTATGTAGGTCGAAAGGTATTGCAAATGAGCCATATCGGACCACGTTTACGTATAGCCCCCATATAAACCGACCTCCAGATTTAGCTTGCGGACGCTCTACGAGGAGCAAATTTTACCAGATATGTTTCAAAGTTGGTACGTACGTAACACTCATGCTCATGTCCATAATTATAGATAGCACCCATACAAAACGATCCTTAGAGTTTGGTTGCGGTTCCTCTTGGAGGAACGAATTTCATTCGATCCAGTTGAAATTTGGTACGTGGTGTAAGTGTATGGTCTCTAACAACCATGCAAAAATTGGTCCATATCTGTCCATAAATATATATAGCCCCCATATAAACCGATCCCGAGATTTGGTTGTGGAGCCTTTTGGAGAGCAAATTTCATACGATTCAGTTGAAATGGTGTATTTTTTGTAAGTATATGGGCACTAACAACCATGCAAAAATTAGTCCACATCGGTTCGTAATTAAATAAATAGCCTATATATAAACAGATTCCCACATTTGAACTCCGGCTTCTTAGAGGAGCAAAATTCATCGTATCCGGTTGACATTTTGTACAAGGTGTTATTCGTTATCGTCTCTAAAAAATAGTATACCACAACCCAATTAATTCGATTGTGGATGACAGTCTTTCGTAGAAGTTTCTACGCAATCCATGGTGGAGGGTACATAAGATTCGGCCTGGCCGAACTTACGGCCATATATAAAGGTGGTTAAATTTCAATTTTGATTTTGAATAAAACACAAACTATTTAGGAAATTATTGTAATTTTATTTTATTATGATATATTGGTATTACTCAATTATGTATGGAACAAAATATCGGCCAAATGGGCGCCGCGACCTCGGTGGCACACCTTCATCCGATGGTCCAAATTTTCGATGACGCTGAGGCATAATGGAGGTTCTATGCCGTTAATGTGCCGAATTATCTCATCCTATGGCTCTTGAATTGTTGCTGGCTTATCGACGTACACCTTTTCTTTCAAATAATCCCAAAGAAGAAAGTCCAACGGTGTCAAATCACATGATTTTGGCGGCCAATTGACATTGCCATTACGTGAGATAACACGGCCATTGAATTTGTTGCGTAAAAAAGTCATTGTTTCGTTAGCTGTGTGGCAAGTGGCAAGTGGCACCATCCTGCTGAAACCACATATCGTCCACATCCATATCTTCCAATTTGGGCCATAAAAAGTTCGTTATCATCTCACGATAGCGAACACCATTCACAGTAACTGCATGACCGGCCTCATTTTGGAAAAAATACGGCCCGATGATGCTGCCAGCCCATAAACCGCACCAAACAGTCACTCTTTGTGGGTGGATTGGTTTTTCGACAATCACTCTTGGATTCTCATTCGCCCAAATGTGGCAATTCTTTTTATTGACGAATCCACTGAGGTGAAAATGTGCCTCATCACTGAAGATGATTTTCTTCGAAAATTGATCATCCACTGTTGCCCTTTCTTGGAAGCATTCTGCCCATTCACGACGTTTGGAATGGTCAAGAGGCTTTAGTTCTTGAGCCAATTGCACCTTGTAAGTGTGTAAGCGTGTAAATGCAAGTCTTTAGGCATAATGTTCATCAACGACGAGCGTGAGATATGCAATTGTTGGGCACGACGACGAGTTGAGGTGGACGGCTCTTCAGTCACACTATCGCGAACAACAGCAATATTTTCTGCAGTACGAGCTGCACAAACATGCACTGGTGTTCTCACATCTTCTACAGACCGGGTTTGCTCGAATTTTACCACGATTTTTGCGATTGTACGCACATTTGGACGATCAAATTGACCAAAAAAATCACGAAGTGCACGATATGCATTTTGATTTGAACGCCCATTTTCATAATAAGTCTGGATAACTTTAACACGTTGTTGGATTGTGTATCTCTCCATGGTTCAAATTGAGTAAGTCTGAAATAGAGAAATGTCAAATAAAATTTGGAAAAAAGCTTGGCGTTTAGGTGTGGTTCACATTCAACACCGGTTCTTACAATTTAACCACCCTGTACTTGTTTCTGATTAAAACTGATAAATATTGACATATGTTAGTATTATTTATTATCACATTTTTTATAGGGCTATAATTACTCAATCGGTCTTATTCAAATGTGCTTAAAATTAATCCTCTATACTTTCTAACAAACTAGTTATAGGAATGTATGAAGCCTCTTGATTAAGATTGCGATTTAGCTTCAAAATAAGTTTTCATGTTTCAATTCTTGACTACAACATCAATATATCTAATCGGTTAAAACTAGCATAAACCGAAACCCCTAATATTTGCTGTATCAAGAAATGGAAGAAAACCAAAAAAAACATCCGCACATACCCTAATCAAATATCTTATTAGAAATTTGCTCATTTTACAAATTGCCTTATAAAAAATTTATTAGCAATCTTCCAAAAACAAAGTGAGTTCATAATGTGATGAGTAGTGCATCAAAAACATGTCCTCAAATACCTTTATACAAAAAATAAAAACATTAGCAATAAACTCGTCCATCATTCAGTCATCTAGATAAAATATCGAGAACAGAAGCTACTTGAATTTCAATTAATTTTCAACCAGGCGAAAAATTGTCCTTTCGCCTTTGCCTATCAGTCATAAAAATTTTAAGAAAACAAGCAAAAAAAACGAAACACGAAAGATGACTAGGATCTCTAAATATAACTGGGATGGACAGGGATATAGGATGGGGGAGAGAAGTTTCGTATATCTACTCCTTTATTACTGTGTCCATTTGATCTGTATATATTTTTTCTGCTATTTTAATTTTTTTTTTGTTTCATCGCTGTATGACATGCTAATTGATTCTGTTTCTTTGGCGACAGCCTTTGTTTACATAGAAGAAGTTGAAAAAGTCAAATGGAATATTAAATGAAAATATTCAAATTACATTTAACCAAGGTCTTCAGTACGGCCATATGGAAAGGGTGTAAGAATTCCATACTTCCCCTCACCCCCTACAGGCTTCAGTGCAATTCCAACATCACTTGAAACTGTCAAAAGAATAAAGCCAATGAAAAGCCACAAAATGTATTTAAGTTTCAAATCTACGCCCATCTGCCTAGACCCCATCACGTATACAACACACACACACACACACCACCACCACCACTACAGAGGCTAGGAGGTGCCTTAAACTACCGGCCAATTGCTGTGGTCTTAAGTAAGCAATGAAATAAATGAAAAGGATCCGGACAAATAGGGAGGTATAATATAAACCTTAATATTAATTAATGTTAACCTAATTTTACATTAATTATATGATGCGGGGACTATGGCGTTTGTGTACACATTTTGATGCTGATGATGATGACGATAAGAAGGATGACGACTACGACGACGGCGACTGGGACAACGACAGCGAATCCTGACCGTAAAAGATACTCTCACAGGAAGGATGCCTGTGAAAACATCCCAAGGTGTTATTTGACGTCATGTTGAATAAGGACTAAAGGAAGAAGGAATCCAGGGAAGGAGTAGAAAAAAATTGTCCAAAAAGTTGAACAAATATGCCTTCTGACTCTATATAAAGTTGGTTTGTATTTATCTTTTTTTTTAATTCACAACTTTGGCCAGTCCTAAATGATGCAGGTTGGCATTTGTTTTTGCATTTAACCCATTTCAGGAGTTCGCAAGTAGTGCCATTGACAGTTTTGTTTGTGCTTCACAAAGCTTGGTCCAACAAAAGTTTAATTCTTTCACAGAATTGCACAAGGAAAGTAGCCATCAATATTATTGTCTCATAGCGGAAGAAGAAATTATTTTTGGGATCAAATAAAAAAATTTTAAATAATTTTGTTTTTTTTTTTTTTTTTTAAGACGTGGACAAGACAATTAATAGGAAAACATCAAACATCAGACATTGAGTTTGGGATTATTAGCCCGCGTAAATCTAAAAAAAACGCGCAGTCGAAAAACTGTAGGTCAGAATCACCCACCAAGGAAACTGTAGACAACAAGATCTTAGTATAGGGATATATCATTGGATAAACTGAGTATCAGTAGAGCAAATGAAGACGCAAAGATCTCACTAGCATAACGGTAGATGCAAAGGTATCAGTAGAGAAATTGCAAGGCTGTGGACATCAGTGGAAAACTATAGATCCAAAGGTCTATAGTAAGGTTATTGCAAGCACAGTTTCTAGAAATCTATCAAAAAAGGTATATTTTTTACAGTTTGGTAGAGTGGTAGGATTCTGGATATTTTGGTAGATTTCTCTCCAAATAAGAGGTATGTACTTCAATTTTCTATATAAATGGAATTTCCTGCAGAAATAAAATTTAAAAAAAAATTTTCTATAGAAATAAAATTTTGAGAATATTATAATTTTTAGAAATAAATTTAACGGAATATTTTCTACAGAAATAAAATTTTGAGAAAATTTTCTATAGAAATCAAATTTTAAGAAAATTTTCTATAGAAATAAAATCTTGAGAAAATTTTCTATAGAAATACAATTTTACGAAAATTTTCTAAATAAACAAAATGTTGAAAAAATTTCTTTGGAAATACAAATTTAAGAAAATTTTCTATCGAAATAAAATTTTGACAAAATTTTCTATAGAAATAAAATTTGAGAAAATTTTCTATAGAAATAAAGTTTTGACAAAAATTTACTATAGATATAAAACTTTAATAAAATCTTCTATAAAAATAAAATTTTGACAAAATTTCCTATAGAAATAAAAATTTGACAAAATTTACTATAGATATAAAATTTTGAGAAAATTTTCATAGACATAAAATTTGAGAAAATTTTCTATAGAAATACAATTTTGACAAAATTTTCTATAGAAATAAAGTTTTGACAAAATTTACTATAGACATAAAATTTTGACACAATTTCCTATAGAAATATAATTTTGAGAAAATTTTCTATTGAAATAAAATTTTGAGAACATTTTCTATAGAAATAAAATTTGGGAAAATTTTCTATAGAACTAAAATTTTGAGAAAATTTTCTATAGAACTAAAGTTTTGACAAAATTTTATATAGAAAAAAAATTTTAACAAAATTTCCTATAGAAATAAAATTTGAGAAAATTTTCTATAGAACTAAAATTTTTAGAAAATTTTCTATAGAACTAAAGTTTTGACAAAATTTTCTATAGAAATAAAATTTTAACAAAATTTCCGATAGAAATAAAATGTTGAGAAAATTTTATATATAAGTAAAATTTAAAAAAAAAAAACAAAAACATTTATAGAAAATAAAATTTTAACAAAATTTTCTATAGAAATAAAGTTTTGAGAAAATTCCATATAGAAATAACATTTTGACAAATTTTCCTATAGAAATATAATTTTGAGAAAATTTTCTATTGAAATAAAATTTTGAGAAAATTTTCTACAGAAATAAAATTTGAGAAAATTTTCTATAGAAATAAACTTTTTACAAATTTTTCTATAAAAATAAAGTTTTAACAAAATTTACTAAAGACATACAATTTTGACACAATCTTCTATAGAAATATAATTTTGAGAAAATTTTCTATTGAAATAAAATTTTGAAAACATTTTCTATAGAAAAAAAATTTGAGACAATTTTCTATAGAACTAAAATTTTGACAAAAGTTTTGACAAAATTTTCTATAGCACTTAAATTTTAACAAAATTTCCTATAGAAATAACATTTTGAAAAAATTTCCGATAGAAATATAATTTTGAGAAAATTTTCTATTCAAATAAAATTTTGAGCAAATTTTCTATAGAAATAAAATTTGAGAATATTTTCTTTAGAAATACAATTTTGAGAAAATTTCCTATAGAAATAAAGTTTTGACAAAATTTTCTACAGAAATAAGATTTTGACAAAATTTACTAAAATTTTGACAAAATTTTCCATAGAAATGAAACTTTGAAAAAATTTTCTATAGAAATAAAATTTTGAGAAAAAATTATATTGAAATAAAATTTTGACAAAATTTCCTATAGAAATATAATTTTAAGACAATTTTCTATTGAAATAAAATTTTGAGAAGATGTTGTACAGAAACAAAATTTGAGAAAATTCTATTTAGAAATAAAGTTTAGACAACATTTTCTACAGAAATAAAATGTTGACAAAATTTACTATAGACATACAATTTTGATAAAATTTTCCATAGAAATGAAACTTTGACAAAATTTTCTATAGAAATAAAATTTTGAAAAAAATGTTTATTGATACAAAATTTTGACAAAATAAGTTTTTCATATCAAAAATTTAATATTTTGAGGACTTGCATCGAAATTTTTATTTTATTTTTATTTTTCGGGGGTGGCCACGAATTAACCTATTTTTACTATAGACATAAAATTTTGATGAAATTTTCCATAGAAATTAAACTTTAACAAGATTTTCTATAGAAATAAAATTTTGAGAGCAATTTCTATAGAAATAAAATTTTTACAAAATTTCCTATAGAAATAACATTTTGATAAAATTTCCTATAGAAATATAATTTGAGAAAATTTTCTATTGAAATAAAATTTTGAGAAAATTTTCTATAGAAATAAAATGTGAGATAATTTTCTTTAGAAATAGAATTTTGAGAAAATTTTCTATAGAAATAAAGTTTTGACAAAATTTTCTACCGAAATTAGATTTTTACAAAATTTACTATTGACATAAAATTTTGACAAAATTTTCCATAGAAATGAAACTTTGACAAAATTTTCTATAAAAATAACATTTTT